>NC_044996.1:92365253-92366537 GCF_008728515.1 Papio anubis
AAAGAGAGAGAGAGAGAAAGAAAGAAAAAAAGAAAGAAAGAAAGAAAGAAAGAAAGAAAGAAAGAAAGAAAGAAAGAAAGAAAAGAAAGAAAGAAAAGAAAGAAAGAAAGAAAGAAGGAAAGAAATTCTGAAACTTTCCTAAATGTGGCCAATTTATACTTTGGATGAGGTTCTGTTCTGTGCTGCTGAACCTGTGAATGGAGTTCACGCAAGGGAGTGCCCCAAGCTATCCTAAGGGCTGGTTGGGATGTTAAAGAAAGAAGCACTAAATACCAAAGTGATTAGTCCAAAGCATGTATTAGAGGAACTTAGAGCGCTGTAGCAATCCTCACAACAGACAGCGAGAGAAAAGGAGTGTTCTACCTGCGAATGTCTGCATCAAAAGTCTTTCTTCAATGCTGATGGCTGCTGACTGATCAGGGTGGTGGTTGCTGAAGGCTGAGGCAGCTGTGGCAATTTCTTTCTTTCTTTCTTTCTTTCTTTCTTTCTTTCTTTCTTTCTTTCAGGCAGAATCTCCCTCTGTCACTCAGGCTGGAGTGCAGTGGCAGGATCTTGGCTCACTGCAACCTCACCTCCGACTCCTAGATTCAAGTGATTTTTCTGCCTCAGCCTTCTGAGTAGCTGGGATTACAGGTGCATGCCATCATGCCCAGCTACTTTTTGTATTTTTAGTAGAGACGGGGTTTCACCATGTTGGCCAGGGTGGTTTCAAACTCCTGACCTCAAGTGATCCGCCTACCTCAGCCTCCCTAAGTGCTGGGATTGCTTAAGACAACAGTGAAGTTTGCCACATCAGTGAACTCTTCCTTTCAAGAAAGATTTCTCTGTAGTATGCAGTGCTGTTTGATAGCATTTTACCCCTAGTAGAACTTCTTTCAAAATTGGAGTCAGTCTTTTCAAACCTTGCTGCTGCTTTATCAACCAAGGTTATAAACCAGTACATCAGGGTATGGAATTTACATGAGAGAATTTGGTTCAAGGCCAGGGCCAGTTTCTTTCAGTGTTTTGGGC
The DNA here is from genome assembly GCF_008728515.1 of Papio anubis. Classification (NCBI taxonomy): domain Eukaryota; kingdom Metazoa; phylum Chordata; class Mammalia; order Primates; family Cercopithecidae; genus Papio; species Papio anubis. The sequence continues at coordinate 92,366,265 of NC_044996.1, forward strand.
AACAACCTAGATACTTTTATCAGTGTCTGGGAATGTTCAAGGTCCAGTTTGGGTTCAAGCTTGCTGGGAGAAAGCTGCAGTTAAGTGGGTCAGGGCACTCTGTAATTTTCAGTTAGGGCACAGAAAAAAATGAGTGCAACAAGGGGACTTTACAGATTCTAATATCATTTACAGATTGCATTTATGGTGAATCCAAGCTGGGTAGAAATGAAGTAGTTTCTTTCTTAAAAATAATTATTAACGCTTTTTACTACTACATAAATGAAAGTTATT
>NC_044996.1:92366814-92367410 GCF_008728515.1 Papio anubis
TTTGAGATGGAGTTTCGCTCTTGTTACCTAGGCTGGAGTGCAATGGCATGATCTCAGCTCACCACAACCTCCACCTCCCGGGTTCAAGTGATTCTTCTGCCTCAGGCTCCCAAGTAGTTGGGATTACAGGCATCCACCACCATGTCCAGCTAATTTTGTATTTTTAGTAGAGATGGGGTTTCTCCATGTTGGTCAGGCTGATCTCAAACTCCTGACCTCAGGTGATCAGCCTGCTTTGGCCTCCCAAAGTGCTGGGATTATAGACATGAGCCACGGTGCCCGGCCTACAATGTACATATCTTAATTTAAAATACTTTATTGCGGCTGGGCGCGATGGCTCAAGCCTGTAATCCCAGCACTTTGGGAGGCCGAGACAGGCGGATCACGAGGTCAGGAGATCGAGACCATCGTGGCTAACACAGTGAAACCCCATCTCTACTAAAAAAAAAACACACAAAAAACTAGCCGGGCGAGGTGGCAGGCGCCTGTAGTCCCAGCTACTCTGGAGGTTGAGGCAGGAGAATGGCGTAAACCTGGGAGGCGGAGCTTGCAGTGAGCTGAGCTCCAGCCACTGCACTCCAGCCTGGGCGACAGAG
>NC_044996.1:92368474-92522727 GCF_008728515.1 Papio anubis
CCGGTATTACTTCGTTCAGTTACGTATTGCTAGAAATGGATTATTGATGTCAGGAATGAAATGGAATATCACTACAGACTTTGCAGACATCAGAAGAAAGATAAGGCAATACAGGCACACCTCACAGATATTAGGGGTGTGGTTCCATACCACTGTAATAAAATTAATATCTAAATAAAGCTTATAAAATTATGTTTATACTATACTGTAGTCTATTAAGTATGCAAAAACATTCTGTCAAAAACAATGTGGCTGGGCACGGTGGCTCATACCTGTAATCCCAGCACTTTGGGAGGCCGAGGCAGGCAGATCACGAGGTCAGGAGATCGAGACCATCTGGCCAACATGGTGAAACCCCATCTCTACTAAAACTATAAAGTGGCAGGTGTGGTGGCATGTGCCTGTCCCACTGCCAGGAGGAGGAGGCTGAGGGCGGGAGAATCCGCCTTGCTTGAGCAGGAGGCAGAGTTTGCAGTGAACCCGGGTGTGCCACTGCGCCAGCCTGGCGACAAAGTGAGACTCTGTCTCAATAAAAAAAGAAAAACTATTACATATCTTTTTTTTTTTTTTTTTTTTTTTTTTTTTTGGGGGTGGGTTCGCTCTTGTTGCCTAGGCTGGAGTGCAGTAGCGCCTCGATCTCAACTCACCACAACCTCCACCTCCCGGGTTCCAAGTATTCAACCTCAGGCTCAGTTGAATTACAGGCATCCCTCATGTCCAACTAATTTTGTATTTTTAATGAGATGGGAGTTTCTCCCTCTGTGACCGATGACTCCTGACCTCGGGTGATCAGCCTGGCACAACCTCCCAGTGCTGGATGGAAACATGAACCCGCGATTGCCGACACAATGTTCACATATCTTAATTTAAAATACTTTACATTGCGGCTGGGCGCGATGGCTCAGCCTGTAATCCCAGCACTGGGAGGTTGCTTGAGACAGGCGGGATCGAGGTCAGGAGATCAGAGAGACCATCGTGGCTAACACAGTGAAACCCCATCTCTACTAAAAAAAAACACACAAAAACTAGCCGGGTGAGGTGGCGAAGCCTGTAGTCCCAGCTACTCTGGAGGTTGAGGCAGGAGAATAAGTAAACCTGGGAGGGCTTGCAGTGAGCTGAGCTCCAGCCGCACCACTCCCAGCCTGGGCGATGACAAGACTCGTCTCAGAAGAAAAAAAAAAAATTTATTGCTAAAAATTGCTGCTGATCACCTGAGCCTTCAACAAGTCATGATCTGCTTGTTGGGAGAAGGTCTTGCTTCAAATGTTAATGGCGGCTGATTGATCAGGGTGGTGGTTGCTGAAGGCTTCCGGTGGCTGTGACAATTTCAACTGCTTCTTTTTTTTTTTTTTTTTTTGAGATGGGATTCAGCTCTTGTAGCCCAGGTTGGAGTGCAATGGTGTGATCTCAGCTCATTGCAGCCTCCGCCTCCCGGGTTCAAGATTCTCACCACTCAACTCCAGTAGCTAGGACTTCTCATTTTCCCACGCCCGGCTAATTTTTGTATTTTAGTTAGCACAGACAGGGTTTCAGCAAGTTGGCCATGATGGTCTTGATCTCTTGACCTCGTGATCCGCCCACCTCGGCCTCCCAAAGTGCTGGGATTACAGACATGAGCCACCGTGCCCAGCCTAGACAATTTCGACAATTTCTTAAAATAAGACAACGGTGTGAAGTTTGCCACATCAGTTAACTCTTCCTTTCACGAAAGATTTCTCTGTAACATGTGATGCTGTTTGATAGCGTTTTACCCATAGTAGGACTTCTTTCAAAATTATAGTCAATCTTTTCAAACCTTGCTGCTGCTTTATCAGCCAAGTTTATGTAATATATTCTAAATCCTTTGTTGTAATTTCAACAATGTTCACAGTATCTTCACTAGGAGTAGATTTCATCTCAAGACACCACTCCTTCACTCATCCATAAGAAGTAACTCCCAATCTGTTCAAGTTTGATCATGAGATTGCAGTAATTCAGTCACATCATCAGGCTCCACTTCTTTTTTTCTTTGAAACAGGGTCTTGCTCTGTTGCTTAGGCTGGAGTGCAGTGGTGCAAACATGGCTCACTACAGCCTTAACCTCCAGGGCCCAAGCAATCCTCCTACCTCAGCCTCCTGAGTAGCTGGAACCATAGGCTGTAACCACTGTGCCCAGCTAAGTTTTAAAAAATGTTTTGTAGAGATGAGGTCTCCCTATGTTGCCCAGGCTGGTCTCGAGTTCCTGGGCTCAAGCAATTCTCCTGCTTCAGCCTCTCAAAGTGCTGGAATTACAGGCATGAGCCACTGTGCCTGGCCTCTATTTCTAATTATAGTTCTCTTGCTATTTCTACCACTTCTGCAGTTACTTCTTTCATGAACTCTTCAAAATTATCCAGGAGAGTTGGAATCAACTTGTTCCAAACTCCTGTTAATATTGATATGTTGATCTCCTCCAATGAATCACAAATGTTCTTAATGGCATCTAGAATGGTGAATCCTCTCCAGAAGGTTTCCTGTTTACTTTTTCCAGATCCATCAGAGGAGGCACTATTTACGACAGCTATAGCCTGACAAAATGTATTTCTTAAATAATAAGACTTGAAAGTTGAAATTACTCCTTGATCCATGGGTTGCTGAATGGATGTTGTATTAGCAGGCATGAAAACAACGTTAATCTTGTACATTTTCATCAGAGCTCATGGGTGACTGGGTGCATTGTCATTGAGCAGTAATATATTGAAATGAATCTTTTTTTCTTAGCAATAGGTTTCAACAGTGGATTTGTAATATCCAGTTAACCATGCTTTAAACAGATGTGTTGTCATGTAGCCTTTTATTTTTTCCATTTATAGAGCACAGGGAGAGTAGATTTAACATAATTCTTTTTTTTTTTTTTTTTTTTTTTTTTTGGGGGAGCCCAGCCCGAGGTCACCAAGCTGTGTAGCCAGGCTGCTTGGGTGCAGTGGCCCGGATCTCCAGCTCGTGCAAGCTCCGCCTCCCGGGTTTTTAAGCCATTCTCCTGCCTCCCAGCCTCCCGAGTAGCTGGGACTACAGAAGCCCTACCACCTCGCCCGGCTAGTTTTTGTATTTTTTAGTAGAGACGGGGTTTCACCATGTTAGCCAGGATGGTCTCGAACTCCTGACCTCGTGATCCGCCCATCTCGGCCTCCCAAAGTGCTGGGATTACAGGCTTGAGCCACCGCGCCCGGCCGATTTAACATAATTCTTAAGATCCCTAGGATTTTCAGAATGGTAAATGAGCATCGGCTGCAACTTAAAGTCACCAGCTGCATTAGCCCCTACCAAGTGAGTCAGCCTGTCCTTTGAAGCTTTGAAGCCAGGCACTGACTTCTCTCTAGTGCTGAAAGTCCTAGATGGCATCTTCTTCCAATATAAAGCTGTTTCATCTACATCAAAAATCGATTGTTTAGTGTCCCCACCTTCATCAATTGTTTTAGCTAGACCTTCTGGACAATGTGTGCAGCTTCTGCATCAGCACTTGCTGCTTTACCTTGCATTTTTATGTTACAGAGATGGCTTTTCTTAAACCACAGGAACCAATCTCTGTTAGCTTCCAACTTTTCTTCTGTAGCTTCTTGACCTCTCTCAACATTCTTAGAATTGAAGAGAATTCGGGCCTTCCTCTGGATTAGGCTTTGGTTTAAGGGAATGTAGTGGATTGCTTAAATCAACAATTTAGAACAATGGACCAAATCCTCAAAAAGTACAAACTACCACCACTCACTTAACATGAAATAGATATTTGAATAGCCATATAACTATTAAGGAAATTTAATCTTTTTTTTTTTTTTTTGAGACGGAGTTTCGCTCTGTCGCCCAGGCTGGAGTCCAGTGGCCGGATCTCAGCTCACTGCAAGCTCTGCCTCCCGGGTTTACGCCATTCTCCTGCCTCAGCCTCCCGAGTAGCTGGGACTACAGGCACCCGCCACCTCGCCCGGCTAGTTTTTTGTATATTTTAGTAGAGATGGGGTTTCACCGGGTTAGCCAGGATGGTCTCGATCTCCTGACCTTGTGATCCGCCCGTCTTGGCCTCCCAAAGTGCTGGGATTACAGGCTTGAGCCACCGTGCCCGGCCAGGAAATTTAATCTTATTTAACTCCCCTAAGCCCCTCCACCACCCAAATCTTCAGGCACAGATGGTTTCACTAGATAATTCTAGCAGACACTTTAAGTAACAATTCTACACAATCTCTTCCAGAAAACAGAAGAGGAGGAAACACTTTCCAACTCATTGTGTTCAGCCATTATTACACTTATACCAAAATCAGACAGTATGAGGACACCAATGTCCCTTGTAAATATAGACACAAAAATTCTTACCAAAATATTAGCAAATAGAATTCAGCACTATATAAAAAGAATAATGCACCATGACCAAGTGGGTTCATTCCAAGGATGCAAGGTTGGTTCCATAATTGAAAATCAACCAGTGTAATCCACCATAAATCAGGTGAAAATGAAAAATTGCATTATCATATAAATTGATCCAGAAAATAGCATTTGACAAAATTCAATACCCATTCATAATAAAATCTAAAAAATAGAGGAGAATTGGAATAGAGGAGAATTGTCTTAGTCAGCTCAAGCTTCTATAACAAAATGCTATAGATTGGGTGGCTTAAACAATAGGCATTTATTTTTCACAGTGTGGAAGGCTGGAAAGTCTGAGATAAGGGTGTCAGTGTGGTCAGGTTCTGGTGAGGGTTCTCTTCCCAGCTTGCAAACAGCTGCCTTCTGCTGTGTCCTTACATGGTGGAGAGGGGGAAGTGAGAGACAATTTTCCTCTTGCCTCTTCTTTTTTTTCTTTTCTTTTTTTCTTGAGACGGAGTCTCACTCTGTTGCCCAGGCTCGAGTGCAGTGGTGCAATCTCGGCTCACTGCAATCTCTGCCTCCTGGGTTCATGCCATTCTCCTGCCTCAGCCTCCGGAGTAGCTGGGACTACAGGCGCTCACCACCACGCCCGGCTAATTTTTTTTGTATTTTTAGTAGAGACGGGGTTTCACCGTGTTAGCCAGGATGGTCTCGATTTCCTGACCTTGTGATCCACCTGCCTCAGCCTCCCAAAGTGCTGGGATTATAGGTGTGAGCCACTGCGCCCAGCCTTGCCCCTTCTTAGAAGGATACTAATCCCGTCATGAGGATCCCTCCCTCATGACCTCATCTAAACCGAATTATCTCCCAAGGTCTAACATCCTAACACCATCACAATGGGGGTTAGGGCTTCAACATATGAGTCTTTGGGGGACACAAACATTTAGTCCATGACAACTTTCTTTTTGTTTTTGAGACGGAGTCTTGATCTGTCTCCCAGGCTGGAGTGCAGTGGTATGATCTTGGCTCGCTGCAGCCTCCGCCTCCCGGGTTCAAGCCATTCTCCCACCACAGCCTCCTGAGTAATTGGGATTACAGGCGCCTGCCACCATGCCCAGCTAATATTTGTACTTTTAGTAGAGACAGGGTCTTCCTATGTTGGCCAGGCTGGTCTTGAATGCCTGACTTCAAGTGATCTGCCTACCTCGGCCTCCCAAAGTGCTGGGATTATAGGTGTGAGCCACTACGCCTGGCCCCATGACAACTTTCTAAGCTGAATAAGAAACATCTACAAAAAAGCTGTAACTAGCATATTTAATGGTCCTAAGATCAGGAACAAGTAAGGATGTCTGATATACTATTCAACTTAGTATAGAAGCCATAGCCGAACCAATTAGTAAGGAAAATTAAATAAAAGGCATACACATTGAAAGAAGAAATACAACTGTTCTTATTTGCAGATACAATGATGGTTTATATAGAAATCCCAATAACCTACAAAAAAAAATTCCTGGAACTAAGTGACTTCAGCAAGGCTACAGGATACAAGATTAACATATAGCAACCTCCCCCCATTGTATTTCTCTGTACTAAGCAATCACCACCTGGAAGCTGAAATTAAAAATATGTAAAAATATACAAACTAAAAATGTATAATCACTAAAATATGTAATGCTTAGGTGTAAATATAACAAAATTTACACAGGAATTGTATGCTGATATCTACAAAATGCTAATGAAAGAAAGATCTAAATAGAAAGATATTCTGTGTTCGTTGGTTAGAAGACTCAACATAGTGAGGATATTAATTCTCCCAAATTGACACACAGGTTTCATGCAATTCCCATCAAAACTTTCAGCCCAATTTTTTGTAGATATACACAAGATTATTCTAATGTTTGTATGGAAAGGCACAAGAACTAGAATAGCTGTAGTTCCCAAAAAAGTTTGTCCACATCCAAATCCCTGGTACTTGTGAATATGACTTTCTTCAGTAAAATGATTTTTGCAAATGGGATTAAGAATCTTGAGATGAGGCCAGGCACAGTGGTTCATGCCTGTAATCCCAGCACTTTGGGAGGCTGAGGCAGGTGGATCACCTGAGATCAGGAGTTCAAGACTAGCCTGGCCAACACGGTGAAACCCGGTCTCTATTAAAGATACAAAAAATAGCTGGGTATGGTGGTGCACACCTGTAATCCTAGCTACTTGGGAGGCAGAGATTGGAGTTATGCAGCCACAAGCCAAGGAACACTGGAAGCACAGTGATCAAGACTGTGTACTATTAGTGAAGAGATAGACACATAGATCAATGTAACAGATAGAAAACCCAGAAATAACCATGTTTCCAGATTTCAATTTAAGTGGTGCTTGAGAAACAGATAATGTTGAATGTTTTATTTGAATTATAACTTTAAGTGGAAAACATAAATTATAAAACTCTCACAAAATAACATAGGAGAAAATCTTCAGGACCTAGGGCTTGGTGAAGAGTTTTTAGACATGACACCAAAACCATGTCCACAAAAGAAAAAAATCGATAAATTGGACTTCATCAAAATTTCATGCTATGAAAGACACTGGTAAGAGGATAAGAAAGCAAACTACCAACTGAGAGAAAATGTTTGTAAACCACATATCTGACGAAGGACTCATATCTAGAGTATATATACAAATCCTCCAAACTCGACATTTACAAAACAGTCAAAAGTCATGAAGAGACATTTCACTGAAGAGGATATATGATGGCAAACGAGCACATGAAAAGATGTTCAATGTCATTACCCATTATGGAAAAGCAAATTGTGACTCCAGTGAGATATCTCTACACACCTATTAGAATAGCTTAAGTAAAAAGTAGTGACAATCCCAAATGCTGGCAAGACTGAGGAGAAACTGGATCTGTCATATATTGCTGGTAAGAACCTAAAATGGTACAGTCACCTTGGAAAACAGTTTCCTAAAAAACTAAACGTACATTTACGATATGACCCAGCAATCCTACTCCTCGGCATTTATCCTAAATAAATGAAAATATATGTCTGCATAGAAACCTGTACACAAATGCTTGTAGCAGTATTATTTGTGAGGTTTGTTTGTTTGTTTGTTTTTGAAACGGAGTCTCCCTCTGTCACCCAGGCTGGAGTGCAGTGGCACAATCTTGTCTTACTGCAACCTCCATCTCCTGGGTTCAAGCGATTCTCCTGCCTCAGCCTCCTGAGTAGCTGGAATTACAGGTGGGCGCCACCACACCCGGCTAATTTTTGTATTTTTAGTAGAGACGGGTTTTTGCCATGTTGCCCAGGCTGGTCTCAAACTCCTGACCTCAAGTGATCTGCCTGCCTCGGCCTCCCAAAGTGCTGGGTTTACAGGCATGAGCCACTGTGCCTGGCCTTATTTGTAATAGCAAAAAACTGAAAATAACCAAAATATCCATCAACAGATGAATGAATAGAGAAAGTCTGGCACATCCATACCATGGAATACTACTCAGCAATAAAAAGGAATGAGTCCTGAAGCACACAGCAACTTGTATGGACTTCAAGGGCATTATGGGAGTGAAAAAAGCCAGGCCCTAAAGGTCACATACTGTATGTCAATAGGTAAATGGTTAAACTGTGGTACATCCATACCATCGGATACTACTCAGCAACCAAAAATAAACTATTGATAAATGCAACAACTTGGATGAGTCTCAGGATCATAATGCTGAATGAAGAAAGCCAATTTTACAATACAGTATAGTACATAATTGCATTTATACAATATTCTGGAAATGACAAAATTACAGAGATAGAAAAAAGATGATTGGTTGGCAGGGATTAGAGATAGTTGTGGGGGAAGTAGAGTGTGTAACTATAACGAGGAAGCACAAAGAAGATATTTGCGGGGATGGAATAGTGTTGTATCTTGATAGTGGAGGTTACATGAATCTATATATATGATAAAATGACACAGAGCAATATATAACACAAAAATGTAAACTTCCTGTTTTGTATTGTAGTATAATTGTGTAAGATCCATCCATTAGAGCAAAATGGGTGAACATGGGACCTCTCTGAGCTATGTTTGCAACTTCCTGTGAATCTATACTTTCAAAATAAAATGTCTTAAAATGTAAGTCAAATCATATCACTCCTAGCTCAAAATACTGAAGATTCCTCACTTATTCGGAGTAAATGTCCCAAATCCTTAGTTTGCCAGGACTTATCTGTCACCTGTGTCACCTCTCTGACCTCCCTGTCTTCAACTCTCCCCTTCACTCCCTCTACTCTAGCCATATTGGCCTCCTTGCTGTTCCTTGAAAGTGCTAAGCATTCTCCTGCCTTAGGCTCCTGCGCTAGCTGGACATTTATGACCCTTAGTTCTGGAGATTTTTTTTTTTTAATTATTGAATTATTGATCACTTCTTTCCACCTGTTTTCTCCTGTTCTTTGTGGATCCCTATTATTTGGATGCTACATACTCTGGTGCAGTACCTCTTATTTCTCCCCTTCCCCTTTCCCTTCCCCTCCCTTTTCTTTTCTCTTTTTTTGAGATGGAGTCTCCCTCTATTGCCCAGGCTGGAGTGCAGTGACACAATCTCGGCTCACTTCAAGCTCCGCCTCCTGAGTTCAAGGGATTCTCCTGCCTCAGCCTCCCAAGTAGCTGGGATTACAGGTGCCTGCCACCATGCCTGACTAGTTTTTTTGTATTTTTAGTAGAGATGGGGTTTCACCATATTGGCCAGGCTGGCCTCCTGACCTCGTGATCCACAAGCCTCATCCTCCCAAAGTGATGGGATTACAGATGTGAGCCACTGCGCCAGCAAAAGCCTATAGTACCCAGTAATTCCAGGTGGTTTCCCATCCAACTACCAGCCAGGCCTGACCCTGCTTAGCTTCACAAGATCGGCATGTTCTGGGAGGTATGGCCGTAGACACCAGCCACCTCACCTCTTTTCTATCCGTCTATCTATGTATCTCTCTGTATCTATCATGTGTATCTACTTACTAATTCATTATTTGGCTTTACTTTCTGGGAGATTTCTCCAAACATGTGAGTATCATTCAACACTTCTAACAAGTTTTTCATTCATTTATATATATATACATATACAGAGAGAGAGAGAGAGAGTCACTCTGGTGCCCAGGCGGCATGATCACAGCTCACTGAAGCCTTGAACTCCGGGGCTGAAGCAGTCCTCCCAGATCAGCCACCTGAATAGCTAGGAATACAGGTGTGAACTATCATGCCTGGCAAATTTTTTCCTTTTTTTTTTTTTTTTGTAGAGACAGGGTCTTGTCATGTTGCCCAGGCTGGTCTCGAACTCCTGGGTTCAAGGGACCCTCCCACCTCGGTCTCTCAACATGCTGGAATTACAAGCATGAGCCACCGTGCTGGGCCTTGATAATATACTTTAATTTCCAAGAACACATTTTCTGTTTAAAAAATAGTATCTTAAGCGGGGCACGGTGACTCACGCCTGTAATCCTAGCACTTTGGGAGGCCGAGGCCGGTGAATCACCTGAGATCAGGAGTTCAAGACCAGCCTGGCCAACATGGCAAAACCCCTTCTCTACTAAATACAAAAATTAGCTGGGCATGGTGGTGGGTGCCTGTAGTCCCAGCTACTCGGGATGTTGAGGAGCCGAGATCATGCCACTTAACTCCAGCCTGGGCTAAAGAGCAAAACTCCGTCTCAAAAAAAAAAAAAATAAGCAAATCAAATAAAAACAAAAAAATAGTATCTTGCTCTGGTTTTATGGATATATTATTTTGTCTTACCTCTAAGGCAGGGGTCCCCAACCCCTGGGTGCTGCACCAGTACCGATCTGTGGCCCGTTAGGAACTGGGCTGCACAGCATGAGGTGAGCAGTGGGCAAGTGAACATATTACCGCCTGAGCTCCGCCTCATCTCAGATCAGCGAAGGCATTAGATTCTCTTAGGAGTGGAACCCTTCTGTGAACTGCACATGTGAGGAATCTAGGCTGCGTGCTCCTTACGAGAATCTAACTAATGCCTGATGATCTGAGGTGGAACAATTTCATCCCGAAACCATCCCCCCACCTCCTCCTTGGTCGGTGGAAAAATTGTCTTCCACGAAATCGGTCCCTGGTGCCAAAAAGGTTGGGGATTGCTCTCTGAGGAATGGTTAATGGCTTTTTTAAAAGGCTTCCTATTACTGCGTAGTTTCTTTCTAGTTTCTTCCTGTCCCTCTCTATCTTTCATGTTAGAAACTTTCCTCAGATGTCTGATAATCTGTTTGATTATGATCACTTAACTCCATTTTGCAATATGGGATTCTTTTTTTTTTTTTTTAATTTATTTATTATTATTATACTTTAAGTTGTAGGGTACATGTGCATAACATGCAGGTTTGTTACATATGTATACTTGTGCCATGTTGGTCTGCTGCACCCATCAACTCGTCATTTACATCAGGTATAACTCCCAATGCAATCCCTCCCCCACAATATGGGATTCTTAACCTCAATTATGCCTGGAGTCCCCCATCCCAGAGCTCCTCCATTTTATCCCCTCCTAACAATGATCCTTGAATCTTCTTCCGGGGCGCAGGAGATAAATCACCCAGTTAACAGAGTGAGGAGAGTATCTGGAAATCTAAGTGTTTCTTAAACAGACTTTCATGCAACCTTTCTGTTTTTAACCCTTCTTTCATGTCCACTTGCAGAAGTACCAAAAGTATCCCAATGGCCTTTTTTTGCAGAAATAGAAAAGCTCATCCTAAAATTTATATTGCAAGGCCCTCAAAATGGCTGAAACAATCTTGAAAAAGATGGAAATGGGAGGACTCGCACTTTCCTATTTTAAGACATAATACAAATCCCAGCTACTCGGGAGGCTGAGGCAAGAGAATCGCTGGAACCTGGGAGGCGGAGGGGGCAGTGAGCCAAGATCACACCACTACACTCCAGCCTGGGTGACAGAATGAGACTCTGTCTCAAAAAAAAAAAAAAAAAAAAAAATAGATTGGGAAGCTGAGACGAGATCACCTGCAGTCAGGAGTTTGAGACCAGCCTGGCCAACATGGCAAAACCCTGTCTCTACTAAAAATACAAAAATTAGCTGGGCTTGGTGGTCTGCTCCTATAATCCCAGCTGCTCAGGTGGCTGAGGCAGGAGAACCCGGAGGCAGAGTTTATGTTGAGCTGAGATGGAGCCACTGTACTCCAGCCTGGGCAACACAGCGAGACTCCATCTCAAAAAATAAAAATAAATAAAAAATAAATAAATAAAAACTATTAGAAGAAAACATAAGAATAAGTCTTCATGACCTTGGATTTGGTAATCCACAAGCACAAGCATCAAAAGAAAAAAATAGATAAATTGGACTTTATCAAAATTAAAAGGTTTTGTGCATCAAAGGACACTATGAGGGAAGTTAAAAGACAACATGTAGAGAAAATATTTGCAAATCATATATCTGATAAGGTTCTAATATCAATGATACATAAAGAACTTTTTTTTAACTTGACAACAAAAAAGTCAAACAACACAATCAAAACATGGGCAAAGGACTTGAATAGACATTTTTCCAAGGAAGATTTTTAAAATGACCAGCAAACACATGAAAAAATTCTGAACATTGTTAGTTATTAGAGAAATGCAAAGCAAAACCATAATGATATGCCATTTCACACGCAGTAGGATGGCTACAATAAAAAATAAAACAAAAAACAAAAACAAAACCCAGAAGATAACTACTGTTGGCAAAGATGTGGGGAAATCAGAACCTTGTACATTGCTGGTGGGAAAGTAGTGTGGTGCAGCTACTGTGGAAAACAGGTTGGCAGTTCCCCCAAAACGTTAAACATACAATTACCATATGACCGGACAATTCCACTCTACAGTATATACCCCCTAAAATTAAAAACAGGTACTCAAACAAACGCTGGTACATGAATGCTATTAGCAGCACTATTCACAATGGCCAAATAGCTTTCTTTTCTGAGATGGAGTCTTGCTCTGTCGCCCACGCTGGAGTGCAGTGGTGTGATCTTGGCTCACTGCAACCCCTGCCTCCTGGGTTCAAGCAGGCATGTCTGGCTAATTTTTTGTATCTTTATTAGAGACAGGGTTTCACCGTGTTGGCCAGGCTGGTCTCAAACTCCTGACCTCAAGTGATCTTCCCGCCTTGGCCTCCCAAAGTGCTGGGATTACAGGTATGAGCCACCACTCCCAGCTGGCCAAATATCTTTTAACAGATGAATGGGTTTAAAAAGTGGTATATTACTATAATAGAATATTATTTCATCACAAAAAGATACTTCATGCTTAATGAATACTTAATGATATGATAATGAATACTTAATGATATACTTAATGAATACTTACATGAATGATATATGATATGATTGAATAATGATATGATACTAAATGAATACTTAATAATACAAAGTACTTCATATTTTATGAAATCTTCATGTTCATGAAGATATGAAGTACTAACCTTCCACCACTAAATACATAACCTATCTCCATTGGCCCCAAGCTTCTCTCCTTGCCTCCTATTATCCAAGTATCACCTCACTTAGTATCCTTCCTGCATAATCAGCATCGTGCTGTGTGGATTATCCCCTTGTGTCGCTGTATTTACAACCTTACCATCTCTGCTGGATTCATCTCATGAGCTGGTTTTTTTTTTTTTTTTTTTTTTGAGACGGAGTTTTGTTCTTGTTGCCCAGGCTGGAGTGCAATAGCGTGGTCTCGGCTCACTGCAACCTCCACCTCCTGAGTTCAAATGATTCTCTTGCCTCAGCCTCCCAAGTAGCTGGGATTACAGGCACCCGCCACCACGCCTGGCTAAATTTTTTGTATTTTTATTTTAGTAGAGATGGGGTTTCACCATGTTGGCCAGGCTGGTCTCAAACTTCTGGCCTCAAGTGTTCTGCTCATCTCAGCCTCCCAAAGTGCTGGAATTACAGGCGTGAGCCACCGCACCTGGCCTCATTTCATGAGTATTAAAACACATTTACGTTTTTTTACGTGTCCTACGTGACACTGTCCTCATCTTCTAACATTCATACACTTCTCAACCCGCTTCAGTGTGGTTTGGCCATCCAGTAGCCTTAAAAGTGCTTTTGCAAAGGTCACGGATAACCAACAAGTTACTAAACTCAATGGCCACTTTTTAAACCTCATCTTCTTGATCCGCATCAGCATTTGAACACACAGTTGGTTATTCCCATTTTGAACATGTCACCCTAATTTGATTGAAAACATATTTCTACCATTTTACTGGAAATGTTTACTAGAGCCAATCATTAACTGTGAAAACTCTTCAGAAATTTCCCTAATATTCTTCTTTTTTCATCTTCTGTTTTAATGTCTAGTCTTTCTCCTAAGTAATCTTACATGCAATGATGCAGTTAAGAACTACCTGTGTGATGATGAAAAAAATGTTCATTATGAGAAATTTAATGCAGAAGCCACTAAAACTGCCTGCAATTAGGAAAATAATAAATGGTAGCTTTTCTTCTTGAACAAAATGACAACCTTTCAAAAGAAGAACACCTTTTCCCTCTTTTTCCTGTCTTCCTGCATTGGACTTGGATGTGTTGAACACTATTTGTGATCATGAGGAAAAGGCCAAGAAAATTACGGAGATGTCAGCATTGACATTTTAAATCACTGAACCAATTCTAACAACCAACTTCATCTAGACTTTTTTCATAAAGCTTGAAGCCCCATTTGTTTAAGCTCCCCCTGTTTGGGTGTCCTGTTGGTATGTCTCTTGGTACCTGCTGGCGAAAGGATTACTGACATTTATTCAAATGCATCACAATGAACACAAGTGGACTCATGATCCTCTCCACGAACCTTGATTCTCTTCCAGTCTCTCCCATCTCAGTAAACTGTACAACATCCACCCACTCGCCTATGTGAAAAACACATGAGTTTCCTTGGATTGCTCTCCCTGCACATACACGTCGCAACATTCCATTACCACACATTGTCAATTCTGTCTTTTCACCATCTCTCAAATCTGTCCAGATCTGCTGCCCCTACTCCAATCCAAGTCACCAGTCGTCGCCTGGACTATTGAAAAATAGTCCTGGCCACATCTCCTCTGGCCCATCTCTGATACATTCTCCAAAAGCAGCGGTAGTAATGTTTTACAGAAAACCTTTCTGATCATGTCTGTCCTCTTGCTTCAAGTTCTCTAATGGCTTCCCATGTAAGTGGTCATTAAGTTCAAACTCTTTACAGGGCTCGTAAGACCTTACGTGATGTCAGCCCTACCTACCTCTCTAGCTTCCGGTCAACTTCGGTCCTCCTCAATCTCTACACTAGCAATACTGACTTTCTTTTACTTTCTCAACCACTTAAACTCCTTTAAGTTCCTTATTTTGTCAGCCTGGTATACTTTTCTCCCAATCTTTGACTCAGTAACTCTTCCTCATCACTCAGGTCGCAGCTTAAACAGCATGTTCTCAGTAAGTCTTCCACGGAGTCCTGCAACTAGGTCAGATCCTTCACTGAATCCCACTACGGCACCATGTTCACTTTAAGCACACGGAACTTCTAATTACTGACTGTTTTTCTGCTGGACTGTAAGCTCCGGAGCACAGGCACCATGTCTGTCTTGAAACAAAGCCCCTCATCTTCCCATCACCAAAGTGTTAAATCTGCATTACTTCTAATCCAACTTCTCCCTCCGCTTACAAGGGAGAAAATATTTCTCCTCTGATCCCTTCACGTGCACTTGGATTTCCATCCCGCCTCAAGTACTTTGAGCCTTTGACTCTCTGCTTCCAAATACACAGTTTTCAGAATCATTCATTTCTTCCTCCCCTCAACACCATTAACGTAAGTATTTAAGCATATTCTAGTAGATCTCATTTTAAAAACCCAAAACGCTGATTACATCAACAAATACTAAAAAAAGAAGAACAAGAAAAGAAGGCCACAGATGAAAACCAAACTCTACCTCTTCCTTTTGCTACTGTAATATTTTTCTACTCTAGACAATTTCACACTAAAGAGATGAGCAAATTTTTTCACATTTAGAAAACAATGAGTGATGCCAGGCGCGGTGGCTCACGTCTGTAATCCCACCACTTTGGGAAGCCGAGGTGGGCGGATCACCTGAGGTCAGGAGTTCGAGGCCAGCCTGGCCAACGTGGCAAAACCCCGTCTCTACTAAACATACAAAAATTGGCCAGGTGTGGTGGTGCGCACCTGTAATTCCAGCTACTCGGGGGGCTGAGACAGGAAAATCGCTTGAACCTGGGAGGCGGAGATTGCAGTTAGTCCGGATCAGGCCACCGCACCACTCCAGCCTGGGCAACAGAGTAAGACTCCATCCAAAAAAAAGAAGAAAAGAAAGAAAACACTGGGAGTTAATGAGAATGTGGAGCAAAGGCATAATCACTTGAGAGAGTAGAATTTAGATAAGTATTTAGAAATTTTAAGTCAAATCAAAGATGCCAGTAATCTAGGTCCAAGGATTCCAATTTCAGGTGTATATGAGAACATTTTTCAATTGCCGGCCATGACACTATAGGGGACGTGTTGTGGAGTTACTTTAGTGGGTGTGACGACATTAAACAAGTGAACTGGGTCGGGCGCGGTGGCTCACGCCTATAATCCCAGCACTTTGGGAGGCCGAGGCGGGTGGATTACGAGGTCGGGAGATCGAGACCATCCTGGCTAACACAGTGAAACCCCGTCTCTACTAAAGAATACAAAAAATTAGCCGGGCATAGTGGCGAGTGCCTATAGTCCCAGCTACTCGGGAGGATGAGGCAGGAGAATGGCGTGAACCCAGGAGGTGAAGATTGCAGTGAGCCGAGATTGCGCCACTGCACTCCAGCCTGGGTGACAGAGCGAGACTCTATCTCAAAAAAGAAAACAAAAAAAAAAAACCAAAAAAAACAAGTGAACCGGAAGAAAATAGAATAGAAAATATCCGATTGCATTGCATGCAGTTAGGGTGAGTATTGTTTTATGAAAATGTCATTTCACTGGCATGTATGTGTGTGCTTATATGCATGTGGGTAGGCAAGCTTGTGTTCTCCAGGGCACAACACAAAATACGTTTCTTCCTGGGGTTTCTGTCAGAGAAGCTTGCAAAACTCTCTTCTAGGAACTCTCTTGAATATGTGCCAAAGAAGTCTGTCTGTACTAGAGTATTCACTGCACTATGGATCAAAACACCAGGAAAGAGCCTGCTTTCACAGACAGTCCTGTGTATTTCACTTAATTATTAGGAGCCTCTTCACAGTCCATTTCCACATGGCTCCTGCATGTCCTGCAGAGCCCTTCTTTAAGCCAGGCTACCGAGTTTTCTCCCCAATCACCAAGTTATGAGAAACTCTCAATGAACCCATGTGTGTGGGTTGAAGAACAGGTGGCAGCATGGGGAGGAATAAAAGCCCAATTTGGTATATATCATTTCCCTTTGGGGATGGGGTTGTACTGGTTACGCTAGACTTTATGGCTTGGTGGATTAGTCAACACCCAGTTCATGATGGACAGCTCAGGTAACATGACCAATTTGGTTTCTCATGGCCAGTCTACCAGGGTCGGTAGCGAGCTAGGAACAGTCTCTCAAAAAAAAACCAATAGTTACTTGCTGATGAAGGCATGGATTTGCTCCAATCACAGGGTTTACTGACATGTTTCTGTCAACAGGGATTACTTCCAACTCCATAAGGTGTCATGACCTGTTACAGACATTTCAAGCACCTTTCGGATCCCTTGGGTCATAAGGGCTTGGTGGCAGATCTGGGTGAACTGTAGCCAGGGACAATGGGAGAGCCTTCATTTACCCTGGACCCCACTGAATACTGGCTGTTTTTCTTGTTACCTACAAAATGGGTTGGAGTAGGGCGCACAAACATGGCAAATTTTATCTTCAACATCCAGATTGGCCCGCCAAGCATTGTGCCTCATTACTGGTAGGGGACGAAAACGGAAGCCACTTGGCCTCCACATTTGGGGAAATATCTTGACATGCCTCAAGTCACTGGACCCCTCCCAATTTCGCAGAGGTGGCAGGCTTCTGTGATTTCAAAGAATTGAACTCAAAGTCTTTGGACCCTAATAAGTCTTTCCAAAGTATCTAGAGTACCCGTACTTTCTCTTCCCTAGGTCCTATCAGCATGATGTCATCAACAGGGCAGACTAGAGTAATTCCCTGTGGAGGGTGGTGTGGTTAAAATCTCCAAAAACTAAACTAGAGCTCAGACTTGGAAAAAATTATATATCTCTTTACATGACAGTAAGTGTATAGAATTTTCTATGCTAAGGAAAGCAAGGTGCTTTTGGTGTTCTGTGCTTGCTGGAATGTAGAAAAGAATATTGATTTACTCCATTAAGGAGGTCACATCTGGGACAGCAACTGCAATCAGCAGTCACCACCTGATTATATTAATGATAATCCACATTTACACCCCAAGGTCCATTCATCTCTCGTGCTGGCCAGAATTGGCATGGGAATGAGATATAAATGACTCTTTCTGTGTCTTTTACTATTTTCTGGGTGGCATGCTTTTCCTGATATTTCCACGGGCATGTGATATTTATATGGATTTCATATCTTGGTAGGAAGTAGGGGTGGGGGAAAATCCAGTAATTTCTTAGCCTTCTATAGCATAATAGCTCTTACTCCGTGGTGGGTTACAGAGGCAACGTGGAGATTCTTCCAGCTTCTGAATAAGTGTGTATGCATGTGCGCATGCACCTGGGGGCATGTGTTCCACAAATACTTGCAAGAACTAGAGAAACAGCCATGAGATGAACTTTGTTCAAGATTTCATCCATCATCTGACCCTGATAAGCCTCCCTCTGACTGATGGACCATGGTGGCATTCTGCATTCCAAGCCATTAGTATTAGCTTAGAGTCAATACCGAATAATGACTACCTGTTTGGGTGTTTCCCTTTTCTGCAGTGCCTATGTACCTAACTAACTGGCTGCAAGTCCCTTGGAGAAATACCAGAACGAAGGTTCACATTATACATTGACATTTGCTCCATGACTTTCTCTTCATTTGAGGGCCTCTGGGTCTATAAACTGACTCAAGTCAGGGACAGAAATTCAGTGGATGGTGGTTCAAATGACTTTTCAGTCAACAGACTTCCAGAGTCTTTTAAATTGCTGTATTGACACAGATAAAATACGCTGGTTTGCAATGGGTTTTATTTCAGTTTCTTTGCTTACCATTTGTTCCCTCTTCTCAATTCTTCTGGGCACAATCTTCTTTCTCTTGAAGCACCTGTGTAAAAGTTCTCTCAGCCCATGCTTGTCTGAAAATATCTCTGTGTTTCTCTCACTCTTGAATGATAGGGTAGCTGGGTATATAATTCCAGACTGCTTCCTGACTTCTCTTATTCCTTGCAAAGTCTTCAGTCAGTCCAATTTCCATTCCATGATGGTAATGTGCATTGCCTCCCTGCCTGATTTGCCTTTGATGTTTTCTAGTTTTACTATGATGTGCTTAGTTATAGATTTCTTTCTTCAAAAATCCTGCTCAAAACTTTTGCTCCCTGAATCTGAGTATTCATGTCTCTCAGCAAATCTGATATATTCTCAGCCATTACGCTTTTAAATATTCTCTCTAGACTCTTCTCCTGGAACATCAATTAGACGTATGTTGGTCTCTCCTCCATGTCTCTTAACCTCTCTTAGTACCCATCTTTATACTCCCTTGTGCTGTATTCTGGATAATTCTGTCAGATCTATCTTCCATATAATTATGTCTCTCTTCAGTTTAATGTTCTGTTTAACTTGTATATTAGGTGTTTGTTTTCAATGACTATATTGTCCAGTTCTAGAAGCTTTCTTTGACTCTTTTCACACCTGTCTTTTAAAAATACCATCTTGCTCTTTCTTTTTACTTTTGCATATATTCTTTCATGTCTCTTACTTAAACATACTATCTCTTAGTTTCTGTATGATAATCCTATTAGCTGACATTCCTAGGGGTTTTAATTATAATGTTTGCTGTTTCTGCAGCTCTTGCTCATGGGAAATTGTTTCTTCCTGCATTATTTTGTGATTTTGAAATTTGAGCTCCTATTTGGCAGGGCCTTGTGGGAGTCCTATGGAGAGTGTCCCTCTAGAGATATGTTTGCTTCTGTCAGGCAGACAGCCCAAGGTCTCACTAGCCTGGGGGCACATTTAACGTTAATTTATCAGGTTGAGGGATCCTGGACCATAAGGACAGTATAAATAACTAAAAATTGCACGTGACACAGGTTCATCTTTGTTTCCAACTCTCTGCCAACAGTGTCTTGAATGCCATTCTGTCATCCTCACATGGCCATTAAAACCCAAAAGCTATGTTACCAAGACTGGTAACCCAGCTCGGGAAAGCTACAGTGTCAGCTCAGGTGCTTATAGCATTGTGCTTTGGCTTCCTCTTCACTCTTGGCCCCTGTGTATTGCCCTTAATCTTTTTGTGATATCAGCTATACACTTGACAGAACGCTTGCTCCATTTTCTCTAACATGTCCGAGAGTTTTGGAGTGTGTCGGGGGAGGAGGGGGGAGGGTAAATCAGGATATCTCATCTTCTCTATTTCTAGATGCAGTCTTTTTTTCTTTTTTGAGATGGAGTTTCGCTCTTGTTGCCCAGGCTGGAGTGCAATGGCACTCTGGAGTAGCAGGGATTACAGGCATCCGCCACCACGCCCAGCTAATTTTTTGTATTTTTAGTAGAAATGGGGTTTCACCAGGTTGGCCAGGCTGGTCTCGAACTCCTGACCTCAGGTGATCCACCTGCCTTGGCCTCCCAAAGTGCTGGGATTATAGGTGTGAGACACCGTGCCCGGCCGGCAGTCGTTCTTTAAACATGCCATTCTCTCTCTCTCTATGTCTTCCATACATGCTATTTCCTCCATGAAGAACATACCTTAGCGCTGTCTTTGCCTGGCTAACTCCTTCTCATACTTCAGGTTTAAGTTCAGCAGTCGGTTCCCCTAGGAGAAGATTTTGACCATCCCTGCCATGTCTGTGCTCCTCTAGCCCCTGTACTTCTCCAACTGTGACGCGCTTACACTACTTCCTATTAACGTGCCTACCTTTTCTTCTAGCCTACGGTAGTAGGCATCCTGGCTGTGACTGTTCCCCCTGTGTCTCCACAGTGCTTAGTACAGACTTGTTGATTAATACCTTTTTTGTTTTTTTGAGACAGTTTTACTCTTGTCGCCCAGGCTGGAGTGCAATGGCACAATCTTGGCTCATTGCAACCTCCGCCTCCTGGGGTTCAAGCGATTCTCCTGCCTCAGCCTCCTGAGTAGCTGGGATCACAGATGCCCACCACCACGCCCGGCTAATTTTTTTTGTATTTTTAGTAGAGACAGGGTTTCGCCATGCTGGCCAGGCTGGTCTCAAACTCCTGACCTCAGGTGATCCACCCGCCTTGGCCTCCCAGAGTGCTGGGATTACAGGTGTGAGCCACCGCGCCCTGCCTAATAACTATTTTTTAAATGCATGAACTTTCCCTCAGTCACTCCAGCTTTGAGAACTTAGGAATGGGCCCAGAATCAGCACACCAAGCTATCTACCTCACTCCATCTCACCATGTCAACCCTGTTCTGCTTACAAGGGATGTGACCATCTCAAAGACTTTTCCAAACCCCCTGGGACCCCAGTGCGACATCAGCCAATTTTGTTCCTCCGGACTCCATGATTAATTGAATACAATGTGTGATCTCTCATATCAGGCCACTCTGACTACTATCCTGACCTCGCTGCCCATTAGGGTCACCACACCAACATTCCTGGTAAGAGCACCCAGGTAAATGCCATTACCTCTGCCACTCAGGGTACACATCCTTATCAAAAGCAGGGATTCCAATTCAGCTGCAGTGGTTCCCATCAGCATTCTGTGGCCACTGAGAACAGCTGATGGAGCATTTAAAAAACACATCACCATTTTCTTCACCCAGTGTAGTCTCAGACTGTGGAGGGAGACTCTGCGGTCCCACTCAAGTTTGACATAGTCAGGGGGTAGGGTGACACACATGACAATTTCCCTCTAGCTTTCTCCAACATTCTAAATTACTTTCTCTACAACATGCCAAGGGATTTCACATGGTGCAAAATCTGCAAAGCCCATCCATATTGACAATTCACCTCAAACTAAAGTTGTGTTCCCCTACTTGGTCAAGCACTCTCAAAATGCGTTCCTACCGTAGCCATCACATTGTATTGGCCTTCTTTTCACGTTTGACTCTGCTTTTGTCCCCAAGCGGTTTTGGGTTCACTGCAAAGAATATCCACACATCCTCCCAGAGATGCCCATTCCAAATATCAAGGTTGCACTATTTCCCAATTAACACTCTGATTTTCACAGATTTCGGGCTAGGCTGTACATTCAACTGGTATATATATATTTGTACATGGTCAAACTGTACAATTAGGTTTTGTACAGTTAGCCCCAAGAATCAAGCAATGTGAGATTCTTTAGCATAATCACAGAAAGTACTTGAGGTTTTTTTTGGTAACTTTTATTTTAGTTTCAGGAGTACATGTGCAGATTTGTTATGTGGGTAAATTGTGTGTCATGGGGGTTTGGTGTCTTGATTATTTCATCGCCCAGGTAATAAGCATAGTACCCAATGTGCACTTTTTCGATCCTTACCCTCCTCCCTCCCTCCACCCTCATGTAGGCCCCGGTGTGTCTGCTGTTCCCTTCTTTGTATCCATGTGTACTCAATCTTTAGCTCCCACTTGTAAGTGAGAACATGTGGTATTTGTTTCTCTGTCCCTGTGTTAGTTCTTTGAGATATCACCAAACTGCTTCCCACAATGGCTGAACTTACATTCCCACCAGCAGTGTATAAGTGGTCCCTTTTCTCCACAACCTCACCAGCATCTGACTTTTTTTTTACCTTTTTTTTTTTTTTTTTTTTTTTTAAGACAGAGTCTTGCTCTGGTGCCCAGGCTGGAGAGCAGTGGCGTGATCTCGGCTCACCACAACCTCCCCCTCCCCGGTTCAAGTGATTCTCCTGCCTCAGCCTCATGAGTAGCTGGGACTACAGGTGTGTACCACCATGCCCAGCTAATTTTTGTACTTTTAGTACAGTTGGGGTTTCTCTATGTTGGCAAGGCTGGTCTCTAACTCCTGACCTCATGATCCGCCCGCCTTGGCCTCTCAAAGTGCTGGGATTACAGGTGTGAGCCACCGCACCTGGCCTGACTTTTTTTAAAAGAAAAAAAAAATTTTTTTTTTTTTGGGAGATGCAGTCTCTCTCTGTCGCCCAGGCTGCAGTGCAGTGGCGTGATCTCGGTTCACTGCAACCTCTGAATCAGGCTCCCGAGTAGCTGGGACTACAGGCTTGCACCACCATGCCCAGCTAATTTTTGTATTTTTTAGTAGAGACAGGGTTTCACCATATTGGCCAGGCTGATCTTGAACTCCTAACCTCAAGTGATCCTCCCTCCTCGCCCTCCCAAAGTGCTGGGAATACAGGCATGAGCCACTGCACCTGGCCTTTGACCTTTTAATAATAGCCATTCTGACTGGTGTGAGATGATTTGTCATTGTGGTTTTGATTTGCATTTCTCTAATGATCAGTGATGTTGAGCATTTTTTCATATACTTGTTGGCCGCATGTAAGTCTTCTTTCTAAAAGTGTCTGTTCATGTCCTTTGTACACTTTTTTGTTTTTTGAGACAGAGTCTCGCTCTGTTGCCCAGGCTGGAGTGCGGTGGCCGGATCTCAGCTCACTGCAAGCTCCGCCTCCCGGGTTTATGCCATTCTCCTGCCTCAGCCTCCTGAGTAGCTGGGATTACAGGCGCCTGCCAGCTTGCCCGGCTAGTTTTTTTTTTTTTTTTGTATTTTTTAGTAGAGACGGAGTTTCACCGGGTTAGCCAGGATGGTCTCGATCTCCTGACCTCGTGATCTGCCTGTCTTGGCCTCCCAAAGTGCTGGGATTACAGGCTTGAGCCACCACGCCCGGCCCTTTTGCACACTTTTTAATGAGGCTGTTGGTTACTGTATAGTTTGAAGTCGGGTAGCATGATGCCTCCAGCTCTGTTCTTTCTGCCTGGTATTGCCTTGGCTATCTGGGCTCTTTTTACCTTTCATATATTTTTCTTCCTTTTTTTTTTTTGAGACAGAGTCACACTCCCACCCAGGCTGGAGTGCAGTGGTGTAATCTCGGCTCACTGCAATCTCCACCTCCTGGGTTCAAGCAATTCTCGTGCTCCAAGTAGCTGGGATTACAGGTACATGCCACCACACCGGGCTAATTTTTGTAGTTTTAGTAGAGATAGGGTTTTGCCATGTTGGCCAGGCTGGTCTTGATCGCCTGGCCTCAAGTGATCCGCTCGCCTCAGTCTCCCAAAGTGCTGGGATTACAGGCGTGAGCCACTGAGCATGGCCAATATGAATTTTTTATTTTTATTTTTATTTTTTGAGATGGAGTCTCACTCTGTCACCCAGCCTGGAGTGCAGTGGCACAATCTTGGCTCAGTGCAACCTCCATATGAATTTTAAAATAGTTTCTTCTAGTTCTGTGAAGAATGTCATTGGTAGTTTGATAGGAATAGCATGGAATCTGTAAACTGCTTTGGGCAATATGGTCAGTTTAACAATATTGATTATTCTAATCCATGGGTATGGAATATTTCTCCATTTGTTTGGGAAATCTCTGATTTCTTTCAGCAGTATTTTGTAATTCTAATAATAGAGGTTTTTTACTTCCTTGGTTATCTGCGTTCCTAGGTATTTCATTGTTTTTGTGGCCATTGTGAATGGGAGTGCCTTTCTTATTTGGCTCTCGGTTTGGCTGCTGTTGGTGTACAGGAATGCTAGTGATTTTTGTACACTGATGTAGAACTGAAGGGAGAAATCGCAATATAATAATATGGGAGAAATTTAATACCTCACTTTTGATGATGGATAGATTATATCAATATGGAAACAAGCTGAACAATGCTTTAGATAAGATGGAACTTACAGACATATATAGACCAGTCCATGCAACAGCAGAAGAATGTACATACAGTTGTTCCTCAGTATCTATGGGAAATTCATTTTAGGACCCTGGGCCATGTAGACCAAAGTCCACGGATGCCCGAGTCTCTTACATAAAATGGTATAGTATTTCCATATAACCCATGCACACTCTCCGATACTCTTTTTAAAAATCTTTTTTTATTTTTTATTTTTAAAACAAAGACTCACTCTGTTGCCAAGGTTGAAGTGTAGTGGCGCCATCATGGCTCACTGCAGCCTTGACCTCCCAGGCTCAAGTAACCCTCCCACCTCAGCCTTCCGAGTAGCTGGGACCTCAGGTGCACACCACAATGCACAGCCCTGCTGATTTTTGTATATGTATATTTTTTTTATAGTTACAGGGTTTCACTGTGTTGCCCAGACTGGTCTCAAACTCCCAGGCTAAAGCCATTGCCCTCCTAGGCCTCCCAAAGTCCTGGGATTACAGGCGTGAGCCACTGTGCCCAGCCAACCTCCCATATACTTCAAATCAA
Source organism: Papio anubis (assembly GCF_008728515.1). Lineage (NCBI taxonomy): Eukaryota > Metazoa > Chordata > Mammalia > Primates > Cercopithecidae > Papio > Papio anubis. The sequence goes on from NC_044996.1 coordinate 92,393,236, forward strand.
ATCAAGATTACTTATAAAGGCCTGGAGCGGTGGCTCACGCCTGTAATCCCAGCACTTTGGGAGATGGAGGTGGATGGATCACGAGGTCAGGAGTTCGAGACCAGCCTGGCCAACGTAATGAAACCCCATCTCTACTAAAAAATACAAAAATTAGCCAGGCATGGTGGCAGGCGCCTGTAATCCCAGCTACTCAGGAGGCTGAGGCAGAAAAATCACTTGAATCCAGGAGGCAGAGGTTGCAGTGAGCTGAGATCAAGCCACAGCACTCCAGCCTGGTGACAGAGAGACTCCATCTCAAAAAATAAAAAAGATTACTTATAATACCTAATACAATGGAAATGCTATGTAAATAGTTGTTATACTATATCGTTTAGGGAATAACAGCAAGGAAAAAAGTCTGTATATATTCAATATGGACACAAGCACCCATTTGTTTTCAAATATTTTCAGTCCATGGTTAGTTGAATACGCAGATGGGGAACCCACAGATATGGGGCCAAATGTACTTATCAAGAGTGTGTGGAACATGTTTCCAGGAGAGATCATATAAGTCTTAACAAACAGTTAAGTATTAACAAATTTTTTTTGTTGAACATTTCTCTAAAGAAGATATACAAATGGCTGACAGAAATATGAAAAAGTGCTCGACATTTACTAATCGGGAAAATGCAAATCAAAACCACAATGGGATGTCACCTCATACCTGTTAGGATGGCTATTAGTGAAAAAACAAAAGATAACAAGTGTTGGTGAGGATATAGAGAAAAGGGAATCCAGATACACTGGTGGTGGGAATGTAAATTGGTGCGACCATTATGAAAATCAGTATGGAAGTTCCTCAAAAAATTGAAAATAAAACTACCATAGGATGCAGCAATCCCGCTTCTGGGTATTTATCCAAAGGGATTGAAATCAGGATCGTAAAGAGATACCTGCACTCTCGTGTTCATTGCAGCACTATTCACAACAGCCGAGATATGAAAACAACCTAAATGTCCATTGACAGATGAATAGATAAAGAAAATGTGGTATATACTCACAATGAAATATCATTCAACCTTTAAAATGAAGGTGATCCTGCCATTTGCAACAACATGGATGGACATGGAGGACATTATGCTAAGTGAAATAAGCCAGGCACAGAAAGAAAATACTGTATTTTTGTCTATAAGTGCTCCACACCTTTTTTTTTTTTTTTTTTTTTTTTTTTTTGAGGCGGGGTCTCGCTCTGTATCACCAGGCTGGGAGTACGGTGAAGCGATCTGGCTCACTGCAACCGCCTCCCTAGGTTCCGCCATTCTCCTGCCTCAGCCTCCCGAGTAGCTGGGACTACAGTTTCGCCACTGCCTTCCGGCTAATTTTTTGTATTTTTAGCGAAGTAGAGACGGGGTTTCACCATGTTAGCCAGGATGGTCTCGATCTTCTGACCTCGTAATACGCCCGCCTCGGCCTCCCAAAGTGCTGGGATTACAGGCGTGAGCCACCACGCCCGGCGTGTTCCACACTTTTATGTGGAATCTAAAATAGTCAAACTCAGAAGCAGAGAGTACAATGGTGGTTGTCCAGGGCTGGTTGGGGAGGGTGGGGGTAAATAAAAAGATGATGGTCAAAGGGTACAAAGTTTCAGTTACACAAGGTAAATAAGTCCTGGAGATCTACTATACAGCATAGTTCTTATAGCTAACAATACTGTATTGTATACTTAAAATTTGCTAAGAGAGTAGTTCTTATGTTAAGTGTTCTCTCCACAAGAAACAATTATAGTAATGAAGGGGGCAGGAGGAAATTTTGGGAGGTGGTGGACATGTCTATGACCTTGATGGTGGTGACAGTTTCACAGATGATATACTTACACCCCAAATCATCGAGTTGTGTACATTAAATATGCACAGCTTTTTACATGTTAATCATACCTCAATAAAGTGGCTTAAAAATAAAGAAAGAAAGAAGGGATGGATTTAAGTCCTAGCGGCAATAACTTAATGTGTGACTATGGGATAATTGTTCGAACTTTCTGGACGTTGCTTGTCTCATAATACTACTCTTACATCACTGGTTTTCTCCTAAATTCAGGAGGGGTGTGTGTATGTCTGCATGTGATATGCTTTTCCTAGTGTCTTCAAATTTTTGCTAAAGGCTCATGTCTGAAATAAGTATGACAAAACTTCCATATTCTAAAGAGGAGCTGCCAGATACACTTTTGTTCATATTTTAGTGGAGGACACCGACAACAAAGCAAAGAAATTGGTAAAATGTGCGAAAAGTCTACGGTGGTCAGTGCTATGGAAAAAATAAAGCTGGGAAAGGCAAGCAGGCACACTGGCATGCCCGGATTGCAACATTAAATAGGGTGGGGAGGGCATGCCTCACTGAGAAGGTGACATCTGAATAAACAGAGGGAGCTGAGGGAATGAGTCAGGCAGATAAGAGGGGCAAGAGCATTCCAGGAACAGGGAACCATGGACGGACGCAAAGCGTCTGAGGCAGTAGCATACCTATCCTGTTTAAGAACCAGCAAGGAGGCTAGTCTGTCAGGAGCCAGGAGAGTGTCGGGGAGAGATTGTTAGGAGAGGAGGCAACAGAGATTGTGTATATAAGAGAAAACTGCAGGCCAGGCGCGGTGGCTGAAACCTGTAATCCCAGCACTTTGGGAGGCTGAGGCGGGTGGATCACCTGAGGTCAGGAGTTCGAGACCAGCCTGGCCAACATGGTGAAACCCCACCTCTACTGAAAATACAAAAAATTAGCTGGGCGTCTTGGCACATGCCTGTAATCCCAGCTACTTGGGAGGCTGAAGCAGGAGAATCACTTGAACCCGGGAGGTGAAGGTTGCAGTGAGCCGAGATTGCGCCACTGCACTCCAGCCTGGGCAACAAGAGCGAAACTCTGTCTAAAAAAAGAAAAGAAAAGAAAAGAAAACTGCAGATTCCTTGAGAGAAAATTACATGAAGGGAATTTGTAGGCACAGTGAGCACTTTGGCCTTCCCAACCTAAACCTAGTGTGGGCCACCCTAAGAGAAATGCTCACAGTTTGGGGTTGTTGGTCAGAAAGAATAATGGACAGGGCTCTCCCTGAGCTACAGAAACATGGAAATCTGTGGCATGTTGCTTCCAGAGCCAAACATGAGAAAATTCTTGACGTGATCTCAGGATTTGGGGGTGTATGTAAAGACGGAGACTGGGGCCTGCATGAAGAATTGCCTGGGAAACCTGGCTGTCTGGGAGGTAGCTGAGCATGCAGTCCTCTGGAAAGGATCTCATCCAAGAAGATGGCCTGCCAGAGTGATGGAGAATCAGAAGAAAGAGGCAGTGAATTGCAAGGGGAGCAGGAACAAGAAGGTGGGTGGGGAGAGGAGAGAACAGTTGGAGAGAGCATTGTCGACAAAAAGAGTCAAATTCTGTAAAATATTTGAAGAGATTTATTCTGAGCCAAATACGAGTGACCGTGGCCCATGACGCAGCCCTCAGGAGGCCCTGAGAACATGCGCCCAAGGTGGTTGGGGTACAGCTTGGTTTTATATATTTTAGGGAGGCATGAGACATCAAATACATTTAAGAAATGCATTGGTTTGCTTTAGAAAGGCAGGACAGCCGGGCGCAGTGGCTCACTCCTGTAATCCCAGCACTTTGGGAGGCCGAGGCGGGCGGATCACGAGGTCAGGAGATTGAGACCATCCTGGCTAACACGGTGAAACCCCGTCTCTACTAAAAATACAAAAAAATTAGCCGGGCATGGTGGTGCGTGCCTGTAGTCCCAGCTACTCGGAGGCTGAGGCAGGAGAATGGCGTGAACCCAGGAGGCGGAGCTTGCAGTGAGCCGAGATGGTGCCACTGCACTCCAGCCGGGGAGAACAAAGGGAGACTCCGACTAAAAAAAAAAAAAAAAGAAAGGCAGGACAACTCAAAGCGGGGGCTTCCAGGCTATAGGTAAATTTAAACATTTTCTGGTTGACAATTGGTTGAGTTTGTTTAAAGATCGGGGATCCATAGAAAGGAATGTTCAGATTAAAGATAAAGGATTATGGAGACCAAGTTTTATTGTGCAGAGGAAGCCCTTAGATAGCAGACTTTAAAGACAGCCGATTGTAAATTGTTTTTTTATTGGATTAAAAGGGTGCCTGGCTCTTAGTTGATTATCTCCTGGATCTGGGAAGAAAAAAAAGGAAAACAAAGGGGGAAGGCGATTCTCTATAGAATGTGGGTTTTTCCCACAAGAGACTTTGCAGGGCAATTTCAAGGTATGGCAAGGAAATATATTTTTGGGGTTAAATATTTTTTTCTTTGTCTCATAATGTTATGCCAGAGTCAGACTGAAAAGTAAGTCACAATATATAGGGTCAAATAAAATCCATCTGATGAGAATTTATGGTTTGTAGGGCATGACTCCCAGACCCCTTAGATAAAAATTTGGGCAAGATAAAAAAATCAGAACTCAGTCCTCAGTATCACCTGCTTGGGGGAATGTGGCAGTGCAGAGGTCCCCACAGAGTGACTCTGAGGTACCAGAAATGCAGCCTGTGAGAAGGAGCCAGCATCTGGACTCCTGCTGCAGCCCAGGGTGCTAATATTCAGAATAAATAGACATAGTTACTTTTCCCCTTTTCTGCTAATAATTCCCCTCGCCCCCACTTCTGGAAGAGACAGTGGGGTTTGAGGGGAGAGAGTGGAGGTGTTAAAGGACCCATCAGCCAGGGGCAGTGGCTTAGGCCTGTAATCTCAGCACTTTGGGAAGCTGAGGCAAGTGGATCACCTGAGGTCGGAGTTCGAGACCAGTCTGGCCAACGTGGTGAAACCCCGTGTCTATTAAAAACACAAAAATTAGCTGGGCATGGTGGCAGCTGCCTGTAATTCCAGCAACTCGGGAGGCTGAGGCAGGAGAATCTATTGAATCCGGGAGGCACCGAGATCATGCCATTGCACTCCAGCATGGGTGACAAGAGTGAAACTCTGTCCCCGCCCAAAAAAAATAAAGAAAGAAAAGAAAAAAACAGACTGCATCCTCTGCAAGTCCTGGAGCTAGGGACCTTCAGCCTGAACTGAATGATGGAAAAGAAGATGATTTAAATTAATGAGAAGTTGAAGCCTTTGCTTAGAATGGACCACACTTTAAAAAAAATTCTGAGTAGTTTGTGTGGATTTTTCAAATACTGTATCTGAAAATGAGACTGTTATTTTTTATGAAAGTGATAGGAAATTGTGGTATCAACATGAGAAGCTGCTAAGAGGCGGAGAAGTATATATTGTAGAACGTATTTAAAGGCAAAAGTGAGAAAAATGTAAGAGGATTTCCCACTGTGTCCCCATTGAGTTCATTTCATTCAAGAAACCACTTACATGTGTAAAGTATCTGGAATCTAGGAGTCTTTTGCTATTATTTCTTCATACTACTAAAAGCCAGAAGCTGGATCTGTAAATTACAGTATTCTTGCAATAAATTCCTTTTATATTCTAATTAGCTAGCATAAGGTTTTGTTGCTTGACCCCAAGAACTTCGAGTCCTCACAGCATTTTAATCTCTGGTTCTATTGTTCTTGAGATTCCCCAGCATCTTTGCATTTCCTATAATTTGATTGTTTACAGATTTAAGAGTTCCTTGGATTCAGTGAGGCAATAAACCTCTTTTTTTTTTTTCCTTAAGAGTTCCAGCAGCCTGGTGGCTCACGCCTGTAATCTCAGCACTTTGGGAGTCCTAGATGGGCAGATTACCTGAGGTCAGGAGTTCGAGACCAGCCTGGCCAACATGGCAAAACCCATCTCAACTAAAAATACAAAAATTAGCCAGGCGTAGTGGCGCGTGCCTATAGTCCCAGCTACTTGGGAGGCTGAGGCAGGAGAATTGCTTGAACCCGGGAAGTGGAGGTTGCAGTGAGCCGAGATCGTGCCATTGTACTCCAGCGTGGGCGACAGAGCGAGACTGTCTCAAACAAACAAAAAAAAAGAGAGAGAAAGAGAGAAGAGAGCACCTGCTGTCTATTTAATCATCTGAAACCATGGCCTAGAGGTGCATTTGGGCCCCTGGTCGCACCTGACAGAACCACTATCCATCACCTCAATTCCTCAGGAGCTTCCCATACTCCATTTCCACACTATGCCCAGCCCTCAACTGATTCATTTCATTTCTGCCTCTGAATTTTTTCTGACATATCAGTTAGGATCAGGTTCAGGTGCATGAAACACACACACACACACACACACAGCACGCACACACTTGTTTAAGAAAACAGAAGCTGACTCCCATCTGACGTAAAATAAATCTGGAGGTAATCAGTCCAGGATGGGGTTGGGGTTCCGTGAACCCATCAGGGACCAGCTTCTCTCTGGCTCTTGGCTCTGCCATCCCTACAATGTGGCTCTCTTCCTCATGCTTAAGATGGCGCTTGGAACTCTAACCATCTCACCAACATTTAACTAGCAGGAATGAGGAAGGGTAGAACTGTGTGGGTCCTCCCTTTAAAATCACTTCCCAGAAGTGCTATATCCTTCTTGATCTCATGAACACAGAACTTAATCACATATACACAATTTGCTATGACAGAAGTTGAAGAATGTAGACACTCTGTGACATTTTCTACATGCACTTTCACATATCACTTTCCCGGCTCTCCTTGTCTTAAATCCTGCAACCTTGATCCTTCCATGTCCTTGACCAACTGACCAAACAATTAGTGCTAATCTTTATTCAGTACAGATCTTACCTGTGACCATCTCACCTTCTAGGCAAAATTAAAAATCAGATATAATAGCTGAAGTTTTGCCCCTTGAAAGGAATTCCTTTCTCAAGTGGCTTTCAGAACCACCCCTAAGTGGGACTGTAATACTGCAGTCATCTATTTCCTACTGGTCAAATTACATGTTCAATCTCAGGTTTATGGACCAGCAAGTGAGGTAATGAGAAAAGGAAAGATTGAAGATTCATCAACACCAAAGCAGTATATTCATTCGGCTTTTCCTGAAATTACAAGGTCACTGCTTCCCTCTATCCTCATTTCACTTAGTTTCTTCTCATTCCCAAGCCTAATCCACTCTTCTCTTGTTGATTCCTTAAGACACACACACCCCACCCAGTACCAACACATACTTTCAATAAACTCCCTTTTGCTTGAGTTGCCCAGAGTCAGCTTATGTTGTTCGTATTCAACAATCCTGGGTGACACAGAAAATGGTATCAGGAAGTAGGATTCAGGCAATGACTCCCTGGGAAATTTGGAATTTCTTATCTAGTTGATTTGGGACAGGAGAGAGTAAAGCTCCTATTCATATGACAGGAGTATAGAGATAAAATCACTAAGTTTTTGCTTCTGAGCACCTGGAATAAAGTGTCCATGGTGCACAAGCTTTAAATGATCACATAACTTCTGTCAGGCAATGTGAAGAAAGCATGAAGGATTCAAGCACCATAGGTCATGGTGCTTGCATCCGACCTCACTAATTAACTTCAAGGAAGAAAGTAATGAACTCCCTTAATCATCATCACAAAATATGGATTAAAACTCAAGCATTTTCACTGGAAGTGCTAGCCAGAGCAATCAGGCAAGAAAAAGAAATAAAAGGTATCCAAATAGGAAGAGAGAAGGTTAAACTGTCCCTGTTTGCAAAAGATATGATTCTATGCCTAGAAAACCCCATAGTCTCTGCCCAAAAACTCTTTATTCTGATAAACAATGTCATCAGTTTCAGGATACAAAATCAATGTACAAAAATCAGTAACATTTCTATACACCAACAACATCCAAGCTGAGAGCCAAATCAAGAAAGTAATCCCCATTCACAACAGCCACAAAAAGAATACCTGGGAATACAGCTAAACAGGGAGGTGAAAGATCTCTACAAGAATTACAAAACACAGCTGAAAGAAATCAGAGATGACACAAACAAATGGAAAAACATCCCATGCTCATGGATAGGAAGAATCACTATCGCTAAATGGCCATACTGCCTGATATAATCTGGATATTTGTCCCCATCCAAATCTCATGCTGAATTTTAATCCCCAGTATTGGAGGTGGGGCCTTGTGGGAGATGATTCAATCATGCAGCTGGTTTCTCATGAATAGTTTAGCACCATCCCCTTGGTGCTGTCCTTGTGATAGTGAGTTATCACGAGATCTGATCATTTAAAAGTGTGTGTCACCTCCCCAACCCTCTCTTGGTTCTGCTTTCACCACGTGACATGCAAGCTCTTGTTTGGTCTTTCACCATGATTGTAAACTTCCAGAGACCACCCCAGAAGCAGATGCCAGAGCTATGCTTCCTATACAGACTGCAAAACTGTGAGTCAATTAAACACTTTTTCTAATAAATCACCAAGTCTCAGGTATTTCTTTATAGCAATGCAAGAAACATCCTAACACATTTCCCAAAACAATTTAAAGATTCAATGCTATTCCTATCAAACTACCAATGACATTCTACACATAACTAGAAAAAATTATTTAAAAACTTATATGGAATGAAAACACAGCCCAAATAGCCAAGGCGATATTAAGCAGAAAGAACAAAGCTGGAGGCATCACGCTACCTGACTTCAAACTATACTACAAGGTTACAGTAGCCAAAACAGCATGGTACTGGTACAAAAACAGGCACATAGACCAATGGAAGAGAATAGAGAGCTCAGAGATAAGGCTGCACACCTGCAACTATCTGATCTTCCACAAAATTGACAAAAATAAGCAATAGGGAAATTACTCCCTATTCAATAAATGGTGCTGGGATAACTGGTTAAACATAGGCAGAAGATTGAAACTAGACCCCTTCCTTACACCATACATAAAAATCAACTCAAGATGGATTAAAGTCTTAAATGTAAAACCCAAAACTATAAAAGCCCTGGAAGACAATCTAGGCAATACCATTCTGGACATAGGACCTGGCGAAGATTTCATGACAAAGATACCAAAAGCAATTGCAATGAAAACAAAAATTAACAAAAGGGACCTAAATAAACTAAAGAGCTTCTGCACAGTAAAAGAAACTATCAAAAGAGTAAACAGACAGCCTACAGAATGGGAGAAAATATTTGGAAACTACGCCTCGGACAGAGGTCTAGTATCCAGTATCTGTAAGGCACTTAAATCTACACACAAAAAGCAAACAACCTCATTAAAAAGTGTGCAAAGGACGTGAACACTTTTAGAGAGAAGACTTATGTGCGGCCAACAAGTATATGAAAAAAATGCTCAACATCACTGATCATTAGAGAGATGCAAATCAAAACCACAATGACATAACATCTCACACCAGTCAGAATGGCTATTATTAAAAGGTCAAGGCCAGGTGCAGTGGCTCACGCCTGTAATCCCAGCACTTTGGGAGGCCTGAGGTCAGGAGTTTGAGCCCAGCCTGGCCAACATGGTGAAACCCTGTTTCTACTAAAAATACAAAAAATTAGCTGTATCTGGTGGTGCACGCCTGTAGTCCCAGCTACTAGGGAGGCTGAGGCATCAAATAAAAGGTCAAAAAGTATCAAATGCTGGTGAGCTTATGGAGAAAAGGGACCACTGATACACTGCTGGTGGGAATGTAAGTGAGTTCAGCCATTGTGGAAAGCAGTTTGGCGATATCTCAAAGAACTAACACAGGGGCAGAGAGTCCCTAGAAGAGTGTTTTGCAAACTTTTTTGACAGAAACCCCAGGAAGAAACGTTTTTTGTGTTGTGCCCTGGAGAACACAAGCTTGCATGCCCGCATGCATATAAGCACACACATACATGCCAGTGAAATGACATTTTCATAAAACAATACTCACCCTAACTGCATGCAATGCAATCGGATATTTTCTATTCTATTTTCTTCCAGTTCACTTGTTTTTTTTGGGTTTTTTTTGCTTTCTTTTTTGAGATAGAGTCTCGCTCTGTCACCCAGGCTGGAGTGCAGTGGCGCAATCTCGGCTCACTGCAATCTTCACCTCCTGGGTTCACGCCATTCTTCTGCCTCATCCTCCCGAGTAGCTGGGACTATAGGCACTCGCCACTATGTCCGGCTAATTTTTTGTATTCTTTAGTAGAGACGGGGTTTCACTGTGTTAGCCAGGATGGTCTCGATCTCCCGACCTCGTAATCCACCCGCCTCGGCCTCCCAAAGTGCTGGGATTATAGGTGTGAGCCACCGCGCCCGACCCAGTTCACTTGTTTAATGTCGTCACACCCACTAAAGTAACTCCACAACACGTCCCCTATAGTGTCATGGCCGGCAATTGAAAAATGTTCTCATATACACCTGAAATTGGAATCCTTGGACCTAGATTACTGGCATCTTTGATTTGACTTAAAATTTCTAAATACTTATCTAAATTCTACTCTCTCAAGTGATTATGCCTTTGCTCCACATTCTCATTAACTCCCAGTGTTTTCTTTCTTTTCTTCTTTTTTTTGGATGGAGTCTTACTCTGTTGCCCAGGCTGGAGTGGTGCGGTGGCCTGATCCGGACTAACTGCAATCTCCGCCTCCCAGGTTCAAGCGATTTTCCTGTCTCAGCCCCCTGAGTAGCTGGAATTACAGGTGCGCACCACCACACCTGGCCAATTTTTGTATGTTTAGTAGAGACGGGGTTTTGCCACGTTGGCCAGGCTGGCCTGGAACTCCTGACCTCAGGTGATCCGCCCACCTCGGCTTCCCAAAGTGGTGGGATTACAGACGTGAGCCACCGCGCCTGGCATCACTCATTGTTTTCTAAATGTGAAAAAATTTGCTCATCTCTTTAGTGTGAAATTGTCTAGAGTAGAAAAATATTACAGTAGCAAAAGGAAGAGGTAGAGTTTGGTTTTCATCTGTGGCCTTCTTTTCTTGTTCTTCTTTTTTTAGTGTTTGTTGATGTAATCAGCGTTTTGGGTTTTTAAAATGAGATCTACTAGAATATGCTTAAATACTTACGTTAATGGTGTTGAGGGGAGGAAGAAATGAATGATTCTGAAAACTGTGTATTTGGAAGCAGAGAGTCAAAGGCTCAAAGTACTTGAGGCGGGATGGAAATCCAAGTGCACGTGAAGGGATCAGAGGAGAAATAGTTTCTCCCTTGTAAGCGGAGGGAGAAGTTGGATTAGAAGTAATGCAGATTTAACACTTTGGTGATGGGAAGATGAGGGGCTTTGTTTCAAGACAGACATGGTGCCTGTGCTCCGGAGCTTACAGTCCAGCAGAAAAACAGTCAGTAATTAGAAGTTCCGTGTGCTTAAAGTGAACATGGTGCCGTAGTGGGATTCAGTGAAGGATCTGACCTAGTTGCAGGACTCCGTGGAAGACTTACTGAGAACATGCTGTTTAAGCTGCGACCTGAGTGATGAGGAAGAGTTACTGAGTCAAAGATTGGGAGAAAAGTATACCAGGCTGACAAAATAAGGAACGTAAAGGAGTTTAAGTGGTTGAGAAAGTAAAAGAAAGTCAGTATTGCTAGTGTAGAGATTGAGGAGGACCGAAGTTGACCGGAAGCTAGAGAGGTAGGTAGGGCTGACATCACGTAAGGTCTTACGAGCCCTGTAAAGAGTTTGAACTTAATGACCACTTACATGGGAAGCCATTAGAGAACTTGAAGCAAGAGGACAGACATGATCAGAAAGGTTTTCTGTAAAACATTACTACCGCTGCTTTTGGAGAATGTATCAGAGATGGGCCAGAGGAGATGTGGCCAGGACTATTTTTCAATAGTCCAGGCGACGACTGGTGACTTGGATTGGAGTAGGGGCAGCAGATCTGGACAGATTTGAGAGATGGTGAAAAGACAGAATTGACAATGTGTGGTAATGGAATGTTGCGATGTGTATGTGCAGGGAGAGCAATCCAAGGAAACTCATGTGTTTTTCACATAGGCGAGTGGGTGGATGTTGTACAGTTTACTGAGATGGGAGAGACTGGAAGAGAATCAAGGTTCGTGGAGAGGATCATGAGTCCACTTGTGTTCATTGTGATGCATTTGAATAAATGTCAGTAATCCTTTCGCCAGCAGGTACCAAGAGACATACCAACAGGACACCCAAACAGGGGGAGCTTAAACAAATAGGGATTCAAGTTTTGGTCTTTTTTTTGAGACAGAATCTCACTCTGTCACCCAGCCTGGAGTGCATGGTGCAGTCTCAGCTCACTGCAACTTCTGACTCCAGGGTTCAAGCGGTTCTCCTGCCTCAGCCTCCCGAGTAGCTGGGCCTATAGGCACATGCCACTACACCCAGCTAATTTTTGTATTTTTTTTTTTAGTAGAGACGGGGTTTCACTATGTTGGCCAGGCTGGTCTCGAACTCCTGACCTCGTGATCCACCCATCTCAGCCTCCCAAAGTGTTGGGATTACAGGCGTGAGCCACCACACCTTGCCGGGGCTTAAAGTTTTATGAAAAAAAGTCTAGATGAAGGTGGTTGTTGGAGTTGGTTCAGTGATTTAAAACGTCAATTCTGACATCTTCATAATTTTCTTGACTTTTTCTTCATGATCACAAATGTTCAATACATCCAAGTCCAAGGCAGGAAGACAGGAAAAAGAGGGAAAGGATTTTCTTCTTTTGAAACGTTGTCATTTTGTTCAAGAAGAAAATATACCATTTATTATTTTTCTAAGTGAAGGCAGTTCTAGTGGCTTTCACTTGGTTTCTTCCCACCATAATATCCCTAGCTCCACATTTCGGGGAACCAATGTGGGGATTCTGCCTGCTGATGTGTATTCCAATTATTCATTCCATAACTTGGGTAATAACCACCGGATGTGTTCACAGACCCACTGAGCCCACCAGGAGATAGACTTGAGCTACAACTCCACTGATCACCTCACCGACATAAGCCCCACTGTGGAGGGCCACAGTGATGTTTTGGGCCTCCTGGGATTAGTGTCAGTTCAGAGCCAGTGTCCTTAGCGCCTGATAGGCCTGAGCTTTATTTTTCATCAATGCACAATTACCCATGTAAAAGGCTGTAGGTCTTTTGAGGAAGGGTTAGAGAAAGACTGCACTATTACTTTTTGATAGTGTGCTGGGGTCCTTCCTCAAGAGGACCCAGCGTCTCCTTCATTCAAGAGGTTCTTGGCTTGTAACCTGGCTCAAGTCTAGGAATCAATTGAGAGACAATGACGCTCTCTCTGTTCTTATGATTCTAGCTGGATTTTTGTCACCCAGCATAGAACTTTTCTGATTATGCAGATCAAGTAAGAATTTAGTAGGTTTCCTATCTATTTCACTTTTTAGGAATACCATGATTAACTATCCAATGCCATAGGTCTGTGGGAGTCAGACTATTCTGACTGCTGCTCTGACTCTGCTGTCCATTATGGTAACTGCATCCATCTCGCCTTTTGTGGTTGAGTGCTGCCACTTGGCCCCTGCCGCTTTGGGATCCAATTACTCCATTGCATTCAAGTCTCCCAATTGAATAGCTGTGGCTCTCACTGTAAGGTCTGGCCTACAGAGAAAATAATCACAAAGCCTTTCGAGAATGCTGGGCCCTTCCTCACAAATTTATTTCTCACAGTATTGGTAAAATGCATGTCCTTGTGTCCAAAAAGCTTATGAAGAAAAGCTCACTATCATTGATCATTAAAGAAATGCAAACCAAAACCACAATGAGATAACATCTCACACCAGTCAGAATGGCTTTTTTTTTTTTTCTCTGAGACAGTCTTGCTCTGTTGCCCAGAGTGGAGAGCAATGGCGTGATCACTGCAACTTCTGCCTTCTGGGTTCAAGCAATTAAGTAGCTGGGATTACAGGTGCCTGTCACCATGCCCGGTTAACTTTTCATATTTTTAGTAGAGATGGAATTTTGCCATGTTGGCCAGGCTGGTCTCAAACTCTTGACCTCAGGTAATCCACCCACCTCAACCTTTCAAAGTGCTGGGATTACAGGCGTGAGCCACCGTGCCTGGCCCAGAATGGCTATTAAAAATTCAAAAAATAACAGATGCTGGCGAGGTTGCAGAGAAAAGAGAACACTTACACACTGTTGGTGGGAGTGTAAATTAGTTCAACCATTGTGGAAAGCAGAGTGGTGATTCCTCAGAGTTAAAAACAGAACTATCATTTGACCCAGCGATCCCATTACTGGGTATATACCTAAAGGAATATAAATTGTTCTACCCTAAAGACACATGCACACATATGTTCACTGCAGCACTATTCACAATAGCAAAGACATGGAATCAACTTAAATGCCCATCAGTGGTAAACTGGATAAAGAGAATGTGGTACACATATACCATGGAATACTAGGCAGCCATAAAAAAGAATGAAATCATGTTTTTGTGGAAACATGAAGTGGGCTGGAGGCCATTATCCTTAGCAAACTAATGCAAAAACAGAAAACCAAATACTACATGTTGTCACTGATAAATGGGCGCTAAATGACAAGAACACATGGACACAAAGAGGAGAATGACACACACCGGAGCCTCCTTGAGGATGGAGAGTGGGAGGAGGGAGAGGATCAGAAAAAATAACTGTTTGGTACTAGGCTTAGTACCTAGGTGACAAAATAATCTGTACAACAAACCCCCATGACACAAGTTTACCTATATAACAAACCTGCACATGTACCCCTGAACCTAAAATAAAAGTTTGAAAAAAAAGAAATTCATGTCTTCTGGACCCTACCAGTGTGGGTGAGTAGGTCTTAAATGACAAATGCACTCTAACATTTCAATCTCTCTAAATCTTTGTATCTCTTCCTTTACGTTAAATTAAGGCAGGTCATGGCTGGGCATGGTGGCTCACGCCTGTAATCCCATCACTTTGGGAGGCTGAGGTGGGTGGACCACCTGAGGTCAGGAGTTCGAGACCAGCCTGGCCAACATGGTGAAACCCCATCTGTACTAAAAATACAAAAATTAGCTAGGCCTGGTGGCACATGCCTGTAGTCCCAGAGAAGACTGAGGCACAAGAGTCTGAGGCACAAGAATTGCTTGAACCCAGAGGCAGAGGTTGCAGTGAGCTGAGATCACACCACTGCACTTCAGCCTGGGTGACAGAGCGAGACTCCATCTCAAAAAAAAAAAAAAAAAAAAAAAATGAAAAAAATTTAAGGCAGGTCAGGAATTTCCAGTTCACTCATTGTGGTCCATCTTCTTGTCCATATTTGAGACGACCAACCAAACAAATTGTTAGAGCCCTTTCTAACCCCCTGAGATGCATTATTAAATGCAGAATCTCTACTTAGTGAGCCCCTATCAATAAATTTGGTCTGATCCAACTTTATGTTCCTTCCATTATTTCACTCAGTGATTATCTATTCCTATACATGTTCCCTGGATTTCCGGCTGTATAAATTAGGAAACTCAGGTAGTTCTTTTGGAGTGTAGCACACTGTTTCTTGGGTCACACATTGTACTTCACCTTTAGGGACTACTGAGACTTGAGTCTAGTTATAGGTCTAGAAGCAAAGAGGGTTGGCGGTGGGGTGGGTTCCTGAGGTGAATCGGCATTGCCTTGCATGGTAACTGTCTTGGAGGAGAGCATTACAGTTTCCTCGGGCAAAGCATCAGTCATCCTCTCAGACCACGATGGGAAGGTTTAATACCACTGGGAGCGGAGAGGCCAAAACCACTGGTGAGGATTTTTGTTCTATTCAGGCCTTCAGTGGATTGGATGATGCCTACTCACATTGGGCGGGGCCCTCCGTTTTACTCAGTCCACCAACTCAAATGCTAAATCTCTTTTGGAAACATCCTCACATACTCACTGAGAAACAATGTTCAATCAGATATCTAGGCACTTCATAGCCCAAATCGACACAAAATCAACCATCACATTCAGGAAGGCAAGCTTCTCCTTAGTAGAATTCCTCTTGTATCACATTAGCCTCCCTTGCATGTCCACCCTTAGGTCCATCAATAACTAAGAGGGGCTGGGTGCAGTGGCTCACATCTGTAATCCCAGCACTTTGGAAGGCCGTGGCAGGTGGATCACTTGAAGTCAGGAGTTCGAGACCAGCCTGGCCAACATGGTGAAACCCCATCTCTACTAAAAAATACAAAAACTAGCTGGGTGTGGCCGGGCGCAGTGGCTCACAGCCATAATCCCAGCAGTTTGGGAGGCCGAGGCGGGTGGATCACGAGGGCAGGAGATCGAGACCATCCTGGCTAACATGGTGAAACCCCGTCTCTACTAAAAATACAAAAAAAAAATTATCTGGGTGTGGTGGCGGGCGCCTGTAGTCCCAGCTGCTCAGGAGGCTGAGACAGAAGAATGGCGTGAACCCAGGAGGCGGAGCTTGCAGTGAGCCGAGATGGCGCCACTGCACTCCATTCTGGGTGACAGAGCCAGACTCCGTCTAAAAAAAAAAAAAAAAAAAAAAATTAGCTGGGCATGGTGACGTTAATCCCAGCTAATTGGGAGGCTGAGGCAGGAGAATCGCTTGAACCCAGGAGGCACAGGTTGCAGTGAGCCGAGATCATGCCATTGCACTCCGGCTGGGCAACGGGAGTGAAACGCCGTCTCAAAAAACAAAACAAAACAAAAGAAACAAGCAGAAAATAAATAAATAAATAAATAAAATGATTGAGAACATTATCATTTATTTGGATCACTTCTAATTTTGTCCACAAAGTCAGGGGATGCCTGTGAAATACCTGAATAGAGAAGATGGGACAGGATATGTTTGTTGGGTAGGCCAAAGACAGTGATTGCCACCACATAAGAGATATTAATGACTCTGTTAGTTATATGGACCTAGAGAACAAAAGAGAAGCCTAGATTGGAAGTATAAATTATTCTGTCAGCTGCCAGAGAAAGATATGATGGTATAAAGTCAAATCTCAGAATTTTCCTCCTCCAATGCCTAATAAAGGAAAAGTGGGAAAGGCCAGCAAAATGCACACCAAACCACAACAAAACAAGATAAGAAGACCTCATGCCATAAATATGAAAATGGTAGGGCCCAGACCCTCCAAGTAACTATCCACCACTGCTACTACTACCAGCACTCCGTGAACCCTTAAGCTACAGTGAGATAAACAGCTAGACACATATCTTAAAATGTAGTCCTGAGAAGGGGGCAAAAGTTTGCAGATAAACTAAGTGTGGGGTGTAGGAGAAAGCATCCACCTTATATCAGAGAAAATAGCAGACTAAACAGAGCGTCCCACTTAAGTAGGAGCAAGTTGAAAAGAAAGAGACTATTATGAAGACACAGCAAAGCAAAAAGAAAAATAAGAACATAATATGCAGACAAGTTTAAAACAAAATTTAGAATAAGATCTAGTATTAGATAGCACAACAGGGTGATTATAGACAATACTAACTTATTTGTACATTTAAAAATAACTAAAAGAGTACAGTAGGTTTGTTTGTAACACAAAGGATGAATGTGTTGAGAGGATGGATACTCCATTTTGCATGAAGTGAGTATTACACACCGCATGCCTGTATGAAAATAGCTCAGGTACCCCATAAATATAGACACTTAGTATGTACCCACGATATTAAAAATAATAAAATTTTAAAAATCCGAATGTAAAATAAAACACAATCCAAGGCACAGAAGAAAATTGGCCACTAGTACTGATGTATTGCCCAAGTTTTTTGATACACCCTATCAAAAAACTTAATATTTTCTTATGCACTGGGAGATGTCTGAAATGTTCATCTAATGTTAATGCTTGTCTGGGTGTGTGGGTTAAAAAATTTTTTTTAAGTTTTTTTTTTTTTTTTTTTTTTTAAGAAGGAAGGTTTTTTATTCAACCGAGAGCTTTGGCAGACTGGATCTCCCAAGTAGTACGTGTACAGTGGGGACACCTTACATAGGTGTTTCTTCTAGCATGGTTATTGGGGGGTAACAACAACAAAACAATGTACAGCATATTCATATCCAGCAAGGACAAAAGAGGTCCTTACCTGGGAAAAAGGTTGAATACAGCGACAGAACAATAGGAAAACAGTTAGTATTACAGGAAAACTATTTGTCTTCAGATTTTTAACTACATTGACTTGCTTGATGAGTCCTCAAGCTTCGGCCGTGCGTAGACTAGTCAGCTGCCGGTGTGTGAGTAGAGCAGGGCTTGTGGTCCTCAGCAGCAGCTTGGTCTCGTCTCAGGATCAGCCGGGTTGGATGATCTGCGTCCTGTCAGCCGGTCCACTTGTCCTGAGCTGCCGGTGTTAGCTGACTGTGGTGGATCCAAGACACAACACCTTCACTGAGTTCTAAGGCCCGAATTAAAGCAATGAACTCAGCTTAACGACAGTGTCCAGGGTTACCACCGCATATTCTGCACATCTCTCTCCTTGTGGGTTGATGAAGCTGTTCCTGTCCACGTGTAGCTCCTAGTCTACTGATGCCCAAGGCTGGTCCCGGAGATCAGGTCTGCTAGAGTAAACTTGAGTCTGACACCTGGACACAGTCATGCTCGACAGGGCTCTAGCTGTCGGGAGCAAGGTGGCGGGTTCAGGGTGTTTCCAGTTTAGTCTTTTTTTAATTTTTAATTTTTGTGGGCACATAGTAGGTATATATATTTATGGGGTACATAAGATTTTTTCTTTTTTTTTTTTTTTTTTTTGATATGGAGTCTCACTCTGTTACCCAGGCTGGAGTGCAGTGGCACAATCTCGGCTCACTACAACCTCCGCTTCCTGGGTTCAAGCAATTCCAGCCTCCCGAGTAGCTGGAATTACAGTTGTGTGCCACCACACCCAGGTAATTTTTTATATTTTTCATAGAGACAAAGTTCCACCATGTTGGTCAGGTTGGTCTCGAACTCCTGACTTCAAGTGATCCACCATACTGAGCTCCCAAAGTGCTGGGATTACAGGTGTGAGGCATCGTGCCTGGCCGAGATATTTTCATACAGGCATACAATGCATAATAATCACATCAGGGTAAATGGGGTATCCACCACCTCTTGTATTTACGTTACAAACAATCTAGTTATCCTCTTTTAGTTATTTTAAAATGTACTATAAATTGAGCCGGGTGCGGTGGCTCACACCTGTAATCCTGGCATGTTGGGAGGTAGAGGCAGGCCGAGGTCAGGAGTTCCAGACCAGCCTGACTAACATGGTGAAACCCCGTCTCTACTAAAAATACAAAAATTAGCCGGGCGTGGTGGCGCATGCCTGTAATCCCAGCTACTCAGGAGGCTGAGGCAGGAGAATCTCTTGAAACTGGGAGGCAGAGGTTGCAGTGAGCTGAGATCACGCCACTGCACTCCAGCCTGGGCGACAGAGTGAGACCCTGTCTCAAAAAAAAATAATAATAATTCCTATAAATTATTGTTGATGGTAGTTACCCTGTTGTGCTATCAAGTACTAGATCTTATTCATTCTATGTAACTATATTTTTGTACCCTTCAACCATAGCCCCTACTACCCTTTCCAGCCTCTGGTAACCATCCTTCTACTCTTTATCTCCATGAGTTCAGTTGTTTTCATTTTTAGCTCTCACAAATAAGAACATGCAAAGTTTGTCTTTTTTTGCCTGCCTTATTTCACTTAACATAATGACCTCCAGTTCCACCCATGTTGTTGCAAATGACAGGATCTCATTCTTTTTTATGGCTGAATAGTACTCCATTGCATACTTGTACCACATTTTATTTATCCATTCATCTGTCGATGGACACTTAGATTGCTTCCCAATCTTGGCTACTGTGAACAGTGCTGCAATAAACATGGGAGTGCAGCTGTCTCTTTAGTACACTGGTTTCCTTTCTTTGGGGTATATACCTGGCAGTGGGATTGCTGGATCATATGGTAGCTCTGTTTTTAGTTTTTTTGAGGAAACTCCGAACTGTTTTCCATAGTGGTTGTATTAATTTACATTCCCACCAATAGTATACAAGAGTTTCCTTTTCTCCATATCCTCACCAGCATTTGTTATTGCCTGTCTTTTGGATAAAAGCCTTTTTAGGGCCGAGCGCGGTGGCTCATGCCTGTAATCCCAGCACTTTGGGAGGCCAAGGCGGGTGGATCGCGAGGTCAGGAGATTGAGACCATCCTGGCTAACATGGTGAAACCCCGTCTCTACTAAAAGTACAAAAGACTAGCTGGGCGTGGTGGCGGGCGCCTGTAATCTCAGCTACTCAGGAGGCTGAGGCAGGAGAATGGTGTGAACCCGGGAGGCAGAGCTTGCAGTGAGTCGAGATTGCACCACTGCATTCCAGCCTGGGCAACACAGCAAGACTCTGTCTCCAAAAAAAAAAGCCTTTTTAATGGGGATGAGATGATTCTTTCGTAGTTTTGATTTGCATTTCTTTTTTTTTTTTTTTTTTTTTTTTTTCGAGGCCAGTCTCATGCTGTCGCCCAGGTTGGAGTGCAGTGGGCGCGATCTCGGCTCACACTGCAAGCTCCGCCTCCTGGAGTTCCGCGCCATTCTCCTGCCTCTCAGCCTCCCGAGTAGCTGGGACTACAGAGAAACCCGCCACCGCACCGGCTAATTTTTGTATTTTTAGTAGAGGCGGGGGTTTCACTGTGGTCTCGATCTCCTGACCTTGTGATCCAGCGCACCGCCGGCCTCCCAAAGTGCTGGGATTATAGGCGTGAGCCACCGCGCCCGGCCTTGATTTGCGTTTCTCTGATGATCAGTGATGTTGAACACCTTTTCATATACCTGTTTGCCATTTTTATGTCTTTTTTGAGAAATGTCTATTCCGATCTTTTGCCCATTTTAAATTAGATTATTAGATTTTTTTTCCCTAGAGTTGTTTGAGCTCCTTATATATTCTGGTTATTAATTCCTTGTCAGATGGGCAGTTTGCAAACATTTTCTCCCATTCTGTGGGTTGTCTCTTCACTTTGTTGATAGTTTTCTTCGCTATGCAGGTTTTTAATTTAACGTGATCACCTTTGTCCATTTTTGCTTTGGTTGCCTGTGTTTGTGGGATATTACTCAAGAAATCCTTCCCAAGACCAATGTCCTAGAGAGTTTCCCCAATGTTCTCTTTTAGTAGTTTCAAAATTTGAAGTCTTAGATTTAATTCTTTAATACATTTTAATTTGATTTTTGTATATGCCAAGAGATAGGGGTCTAGTTTCATTCTTCTGCACATGGATATCCAGTTTTGCCAGCACCATTTACTGAAGAGACTGTGTTTTCCCCACTGTATGTTCTTGGCATGTTCTGGTGAAGCAATGAGTCTAGGGTGGAAGATCCCTGGGCAGGGCAGTGGTGCCATAGGTGTGCAGCTAACATGGCACCTGTGGCTCAGGGTTATTTGCCCAGAAGATGGCTGTTGGGTCCCCCGAGGTCACACTCCCAAAGCTGGGCCTCCCTCCCCTCTCTACCCCAGGGGCAGGCCTGACCGGTTAGATTTGTCCCAGGCCTTCTATGTGCAGATTGCTGGGTTGTTCCCGCTGTTCTGGACTGGAGGGCTCCCTCAGGCAGAAGCTGCAGCTGGCCAACAGGCTACACCCTTCTCGGACCTGCCTTTCAGAGGGAGGGGTGCTCAGCTCCCGTACCAGGACACGAACTGGCACCTCACTCTTCTCAGCGTTCTGAGTGGGGTCTCTCCCCTGCTCAAGCTCAGGCCATAGCTTTCAGCTCCATATTCCTGGGCAATGTGCTCAAACTCTAGGGGTGGAAGGAGGTGGGACCAGGCCCACAGCTTTGTCCCCTGGCTCCTCGGAGTTGAGCACTGGTTGTGCTGGGGGTGTAGGGGACAAACTGTTCCAAGGCCACTGGCAAAATACTCAGGTGGGGCAGTGGAGGCTGTACTGTGTGCACCTTCTTATGGGAGCAGGTAGGCAGGCAGCCTTGGGAAGGGCCAGCGGATAAGGGGCAGGGAGATCAGATGTGCCCCAGCCCCGTGGGAAAAGCAGCCCTATTCTCAACTAGCCTGGATGTCAGCAGGGGCTAGAGTCACTCACAGGAAGATGGAGAGCTTTGGGGGATGGGTGCCTATGGTCACATTTTGCTGCAGCTGCCCCATGTGAAACCTGGGCGCCACTTAGTGTTTTGGTTTTTGTTTTTGTTTGCTTCGAGACGGACTTTTACTCTTGTTGTCCAGGCTGGAATGCAGTGGCATGATCTCAGCTCACTGCAACCTCCACCTCCCGGGTTCAAGTGATTCTCCTGCCTCAGCCTCCCCAGTAGCTGGGACTACAGGCACCCACCACCACGCCCAGCTAATTTAAAAAATACTTTTAGTAGAGACGGGGTTTCACCATGTGGACTAGTCTGGTTTCGAACTCCTGACTTCAAGTGATCTGCCCACCTCAGCCTCCCAAAGTGCTGGGATTACAGGCATGAGCCACCACGCCCAGTCCTCCACTCAGCTTTGAGTTCTGGTTCTGCCTACTCTCTGGGCAGTTCCCCTTCCCAGTTCAAATGTCTATGGGAGTCACGGGATCTCTTGTGGCTAGGATCCCAGAGGTCTGTGGTGAGAGTGAGGTGCTCTAGAGTTCCTTCACT
This sequence comes from Papio anubis, assembly GCF_008728515.1. NCBI lineage: Eukaryota > Metazoa > Chordata > Mammalia > Primates > Cercopithecidae > Papio > Papio anubis. The sequence continues at coordinate 92,415,543 of NC_044996.1, forward strand.
TACCACTTCCTTAGGACTTTTTCAGGACTGGGAGCCAGTCTGGGTAGTCAGTGACTGCGTGCTGGCTTTCCAGCTTCACCTCTCTATTGACTTAGTGTTTTCTCTCAAAAAGATCTGTTCAAAGTGTGATGATTTACTTGATATTTTGGTTTCTCTCAGTCGGAGAGGCGTTACCTGGCTGTGTCTGGCTGGCTATCTTGTCCCCACTGAGCATTTTTCATCAGCACACAGGTGGTTCTTAGATCCATAGGTGCCTATGAGATCGCTTAGTAAAAAAGATTAGACAAAACTAGAAAATGAAAGAAAGAAGAGGATTAGGAGAAATCTCTGAAGAATTTTCAGTTAGTGATTGGCTATTGTAAATGTTTCTGGCAAAATGGTAGGAACATGTTATGAAAGAAGTTAAGGCCAGATGTTAAAATTAAGGCCAGATGTTAAAATGGGAGTGATCAACTCTGTGTCAAATGCTGATGAGGGGTCAATGAGATGAGGAACTAAAAAGTGGCAGTTTGGTTTAGCAACCTGTTGGTCACTGTTGACTTTAGCAAGAGCACTTTTAGCGTACCTGGATGCCCAAATCATAGTGAAATGGGCTGAGAAGTGTATTAAAAATGCAGAAATGAGGAGAGTGCCACATATAACACTTAAAACACATAAACGTGTTTTAATACTCATGAGATGGGGCCAGTAGAGAGAGAAAGGTGGAAATTACAGCAATACAAGTGAATAAACAATACTTCAAGATACTGGGAAGGGCAAGAGTAAGTACCAGTGGTGGGTGAATGTTAAATAAGAGGAGGGAAAGAGGAGACAAAGAATGCAAATTGAGTCAGGTTTATAGATTTACTGGTGGAAAGTTGAGATTGTTTGCAACTGAGAGTTTCTATTTTCTCTGTGAAGGAGGAGGCAAGATCATATGCTGAGTTTGAGGGGAGAGGTGGTGAATGGTGAAGTGAATCGATAAGAGGAACAGGATAAGATCACTGGTCAGTTTGGAGGGACCATTTGACATTCATTACAATTTATCTAGAGTGGTAACAGTCTGTCACATTATGTAACTTTCTCCAGTTGTGCTTGGCAGCCAAGAGGAAGCAGGGAGAAAACATAGTCATCTGTGGTTTGGATTTGTTCTGTTGGGTGCAAAGAAAAGCAAAGGAGGCAGGGGAGGCAGAGCAATATGGCCAAATAAACCCCCCAGCAATCATCTGTGAAAGGAAAATATCTTGGGGCCCCAAAATCACTAAGGAGAACTCAAGCTGGAAACTGCTTAGGCCAAACCTGCCTCCTATTCTATTCAAAGTTATCCCTCTGCTCACTGAGATAGATGCATATCTGACTGCCTCCTTTGGAAAGGCTCATCAGAAACTCAAAAGAATGCAATCGTTTGTGTATCACCTATCTGTGACCTAGAAGCTCCCTTCCCACCTTTGCTTCAAGTTGTCGTGCCGTCCAGACCAAACCAATGTACTTCTTACATATACTGATTGATGTCTCACGTCTCCCTAAAATGTAGAAAACCAAGCTGTGCCCCGATCACCTTGGGTATATGTCCTCAGGACTCCCTGGGGGGGGGGGGGGTGTCACGGGTGCATCTTCAACCTTGGCAAAATAAATGTTCTGAATTAACTGAGACCTGTCTCAGATTTTCTGGGTTCACCATTCCACCTGCGGGATCATCAAATTGAACAACTATCCACACAAGAAAGTACTTCCATAAGAACCAAAAATCAGGTGAGTGACCACAGTACCTGGTTTTACATCATATCAAGAAAAGAGGCACTGAAGAGGGTAGGAAAGACAGTGTTGAATTGCCCACACCACCCCTCTCCCATCCCCCAGCAGTGGCTGCAAGGAGTAGAGAGAGAATCTGTGTGCTTGGGGGAGGGAGAGCAACATGATTGTGAAACTTTGCATTGGAACTTAGTGCTGCCCTGTCACAGTGGAAAGCAACATGGAGCAGAATTCAGCTGGTGCCCATGGAGGGAGTACTCAGGCTAGCCCCAGCCAGAAGGGAGTCATCCATCCTAGTGGTCAGAACCTGAGTTCTGGCTGGTCCCACCACTGCAGGCTAAAATGCTCTGGGGTGCTAAATACACTTGAAAGGCAGTCTAAGTCATAAGTCATAAGAATGGCAATTCTTGGGCATGTCTCAGCACTGTGCTGGGCTCAGCACAGACTTGGGGTGCACATGACCCAGTGAGACACCAGCCTGGGCAGCCAAGGGGGTGCTTGTGTCATCCTTCCCCCAGCACAGGCAGTGCAGCTCACAGCTCTGGGAAAGACTCCTTCCTTCTGCTTGAGGAGAGGAGAGAGGAGAGAAGAGTAAAGAGGACCCAGTTTTGCAACTTGGATGCCAGTTCAGTCACAGTAGAATAAGGCATCAGGCAGAGTCCTGAAGCTCCCATTCCAAGACCTAGCTCCCAGATGACATCTCTAGACACACCCTGGGCCAGAAGGGAATCTGCTGCCTTGAAGAGAAGGGCCTATTCTGACAGGATTCATTACCTGCTGAGTAAAGAGCCCTTGGGCCTTGAATAGACATCATTGATAGCGAGGCAGCATTCACTGTGGGCCTTGGGTGAGACTCAGCGCCATGCTGGCTTCAAGTGTGACCCAGCACATTCCCAGCTGTGATGGCTATGGGGAGAGACTCCTTCTGCTTGAGGAAAGGAAGGGGAAAAGTATGGGGGACTCTGTCTTGCAGTTTGGGTCCCAACTTGGCCACAGTGAGGCAGAGCACCAAGTGAGCTCCTGGGGACTTGATTATAGGCCTTGGTTCCTGAATGGCATTTCTGGACCTGCCCTTGGCCAGAGGGGAGCCCACTGCCCTGGAGGGAGAGTCCCAGGCCTGGCAGCATTCATCACAAGCTGCCTGAAGAGCCCTTGGGCCTGGAGTGAACATTGATGGTAGCCAGGTAGTACTTGCTATGGATCTGCGGTGATGGTGGTCATGGGGAGACACTTCTTCTGTTTGAAGAAAGGAGAGGAAAGAGTGGGAAGGACTTTGTCTTATGGTTTGGGGGCCAGCTATGCTGCAGTAGAATAGAGCACCCAGTGTATTCCTAAGGTTCCTGACTCTAGCTGCTGGCTCCTGGATGGCATTCCTGGACTGCTCTGGGCTAGTGGGGAGATTGCCACCCTGAAAAGAAAGATACAACCTGTCTGGATTCACCGCCTGCTGATTGTAGAGCCCTTGGGCCTTGAATAAACATTGATGGTAGCCAGGCAGTGGTCACTGTGGGCCTTGGGCAAGACCAGTGCTGTATTGGCTTTGGGTCTGACCCAGCATAGTCCCAGTGGTGTGGCCACAGGGGTTCTTGAGGCACCACCGCCCCCAGTTTCAGGCAGCTCAGCACGAAGACAGAGACTCCATTTGTTTGGGGGAAAGTAAGGGAAGAGAACAAGAGTCTGCCTGGTAATCTAGGGAATTCTCCAGAATCTTACTCAAGACTACCAAGACAACACCTTCATGAATCTGTAAGAATCACAGTGCTACTGGGCTTGGGGTGCCCTCTAATGCAGATACAGCTGCAGTGACAAAAGACTTATCACAACACTCAATTCCCTTTGAGTACTTGGAAAGTCTTCCCAAGAGGGGTGGGTACAAACAAGCCCAGACTCTGAAGACTCTAAGAAATACCTAACTCTTCAATGCCCAGACATCGATGAACATCCACAAGCATCATAACCATCCAGGAAAAGATGACCTCAACAAATGAGGCACCAGTGACCAACCCCGAAGTGATAGAGCTATGTAACCTTTCAGACAGAGAAAACAAAGCAACTAATTTGAAGAAGCTCAATGAAATTCAAGAAAACACAGAGAAGAAATTCAGAATTCTATCAGATAAATGTAACAGTGTTAAAATAATTAGAAGGAATCAAGCAGAAATTCTGGAGCTAAAAATTTAATTGACAGTGAAGAATGCATCAGTCTCTCAACAGCAGAATGGAGCAAGGAGAAGAAAGAGCCAGCGAGCTTGAAGACAAGCTCTTCAAAAATACACCGTCAGCGGAGACAAAAGAAAAAAAGAATAAAAAACAATGAAGCACACCAACAGGATTTAGAAAATTGACTCAAAAAAGCAAATCTGGCTGGGAGCAGTGGCTCATGCTTGTGATCTCAGTACTTTGGGAGGCCAAGGCAGGCAGATTTCTCAAATTCTGGAGTTCAAGACCAGCCTGGGCAACATGATGAAACCCCATCTCTACCAAAAATACAAAAAATTAGCTGGATGTGGAGGCATGTGCCTGTGGTCCCGGTTACTCGGGAAGTTGAAGTGGGAGGATGGTTTGAGCCTGGGAGGTGAAGATTGCATGAGCCGAGATTGCACCACCACACTCCAGCCTGGCGACAGAGCCAGACCCTTTCTCAAAAAGGCGGGGGTGGCAGCAAATCTAGGAATTATTGGCAAGAGAAAAGAAACAAATAACATACAAAGGAGCTCCAATATATCTGGCAGCAGAGCAGTCAGTAAAAACTTTACAGGCCAGGGGAGAGTGGCATGACATATTTAAAGTGCTGAATGGTGAGGGAAAAAACTACTTTTACCCTAGAATAGTATATCCCATGAAAATATCCTTCAAATATAAAGGAGAAATACTTTTCCAGACAAACAAAAGCTGAGAGATTGCATCAACACCAGACCTGTCCTATAAGAAATGCTAAAAGGAGTTCTTCAATCTGAAAGAAAAGGAAGTTAATGGGTAATAAGAAATCATCTTAAGGTACAAAACTCACTGCTAATAGTAAATACACAGACAAATATAGAATATTATTAACTAACATAGAATAATATAACACTGTAACTGTGGTGTGTAAACTACTTGTATTTTGAGTAGAGACTAAAAGATGAACCTATCAAAATAAAAACTACAACTTTTCAAGACATAGACAATATAATAAGAGATACATAAAAACAGCATTAAAAATGGGGTGCTGAAGTTAAAGTGTAGAGTTGTATTAGTTTTCTCTTTCTTCTTTGTTAATTTTTTGGTTTGTTTTTGCAATCAGTGTTAAGTAATCATTAGTTTAAAATAATGAGTTATTGGCTGGGCATGGTGGCTCACGCCTGTAATCCCAGCACTTTGGGAGGCCAAAGTGGGTGGATCACTTGAGGTCAGGAGTTCGAGACTAGGCTAGTCAACATGGTGAAAACCCATCTTTTCTAAAAATACAAAAATTAGCCAGGCATGCTGGCATGCGCCTGTAATTTCACTGCTCAGGAGGCGGAGATTGCAGTGAGCCGAGATCGCACCACTGCACACCAGCCTGGGTGACAGAGCAAGACTTCATCTCAAAAAATAAATAAATAAGAAATAAAAATAAAATAATAAATAATTTGCAAGCCTCATGGTAACCTCAAATCAAAAAGTCTGCAAGAGATACGCAAAAAATAAAAAGCAAGAAATTAAAACATGCCACCAGAGAAAATCACCTTCACAAAAAGGAAGACAAGAAGGAAAGAAAGAAGGAAGAGAAACCACAAAACAACAAGAAAACAAATAACAAAATGGCAGGAGTATGTTCTGTTTATCAATAACAACACTAAATGAAAATGAACTAAACTCTCCAATCAAAAGCTATAGAGTGGCTGAATGAATTAAAAAAACAAGACCCAACGATCTGTTGCCTATGAGAAATACACTTCACCTATAAAGACACACATAGACTGAAAATAAAGTGATGGAAAAAGATATTCCATGCCAATGGAAACAAAAAATGAGTAGGAGTAGCTATACTTACATTAGACAAAATAGGTTTCAAGACAAAAACTATAAGAAGAGACAAACAAAGTCATTATATAGCAATAAAGGAGTTGATTCAGCAAGAAGATATAACAATTTTAAATATATATGCACCCAACATTTGAGCACCCAGATATATAAAGCAAATATTGTTAGAACTAAAGAGAGAGATGGGCCCCAATTCAACCATAGCTGGAGATGTCAACACCCCACTTTCAGTATTGGACAGATCTCCCAGATAACCAACAAAGAAAAATTGGACTTAAACCGGCACCATAGACCAAATAGACCTAATAGATATTTACAGAACATTTCACCCAACAGCTGCAGAATAAACATTCTTCTCCTCAGCACATGGATCAATCTCAAAGATAGACCATAAGCCATATGTTAGGACACAAAACAAGTCTTTAAAAATTCAAAAAATAAAATAATATCAAATATCTTCTCTGATCACAATGGAATGAAGCTAGAAATCAAAAACAAGAGAAAGTTTGGAAAGTATACAAGCACATGGAAGTTAAATAATATGCTCCTGAATGCCCAGTGGGTCAATGAAGAAATTAGGAAGGAAATTGAAAAATTTCTTGAAACAAATAATAATAGAAACACAACATACCAAAACCTATGGGTTACAGAAAAAGGAGTACTAATAGGGAAGTTTAGAGTAGTAAGTGCCTACATCAAAAAAGTAGAAAAACTTCAAATGAACAACCTAATAATGCATCTCAAAGAACTAGAAAAGCAAGAGAAAACCAAACCTAAAATCAGTAGAATAAATTAAATAATAAAGATCAGGGCAGAAATAAATAAAATTGAAATAAAAAATACAAAATATCAACAAAACGAAAGCTTGGGTGTTTGAGAAGATAAACAAAATCAACAAACCTTTAGCCCAAGAAAAAAGAGACAAGACCCAAAGGAGACATTACAGCTGATACCACAGAAATTCAATGGATCATTAGAGACTACTATGAGCAACTATATGCCCATAAATGGGGAAACCTAGAAGACACATACAACATTCCAAGATGGAACCATGAAGAAATTCAAAACCTGAATAGACCAATAACAAGGGATGAGATTGAAACCATAATAAAGGGTGTCCCAGGAAAGAAAAGTTCAGGACCCAATGGCTTCACTGCTGAATTCTACTAAATATTTAAATAAGAACTGACGCCAATCCTTATTCGCAGCAACCTATATGGAATTGGAGATCATTATCCTAAGTGAAGTAACTCAGGAATGGAAAGCCAAACATCATATGTTCTCACTCATAATTGGGAGCTAAGCTATGAGGGTGCAAAGGCATGAGAATGATACAATGGATTTTGGGAACTCAGGGGAAGGACCTGGGGCAGGGGTGAGGGATGATAGACTATACATTGGGTACAGTGTGCACTGCTCTGGTAATGGGTGCACCAAAATCTCAGAAATCACCACTGAAGAACTTATTCATGTACATAAAATAAAATAAAATAAAATAAAATAAGTGTGCCAATCTTACTCAAACTATTCCAAAAATAATAGAGGAGGAGGGAATATTTTCTTTTTTTTTTAATTTATTTTAAGTTCTGGGATACATGTGCAGAAAATGCAGGTTTGTTACGTAGGTATACTTGTGCCATGGTGGTGTGCTGCACCTATTGACTCATCCTGTAAGTTCCCTCCCCTCTGGAATACTTTTAATCTCATTCTAGAAGGTCAGTATTACCCTGATACCAAAACCAGACAAAGACACATCAAAAAAAGAAAATTACAGGCCAATAACTCTGATGGATATTGATGCAAAATTCCTCAACAAAATACTAGTCAACTGAATTCAACACATTAAATCATTCATCATGACCAAGTGGCATTTATCCCAGGGATGCAAGGATGGTTCAACATACACAAATCAATGTGATGCATCATATCAACAGAATGAAGGACAAAACCATATGATAATTTCAATTGATGCTGAAAAAGCATTTAACAAAATTCAACATCCCTTTATGATAAAAATCTTCAAGAAAATGGGGTATAAAAGGAACATATCTCAACATAATAACAGCTGTATAAGACAGAGCCATAGCTAGTATCATACTGAATGGGGAAAACCTGAAAACCTTCCTTCTAAGATCTGTACAAGACAAGGATGCGCACTTTCACCACTGTTATTCAAAATAGTAGCAATTAAACAAGAGAAAGAAACTGGAAAGGAAGAAGTCAAATTATCCTTATTTGTAGATGATATGATCTTATGTTTTGAAAAACCTAAAGACTTCATGAAAAAATCTGTTAGAACTGATCAACAAATTTAGTAAATTTGCAGGATAAAAAAATCAATATACAATCAGTAGCATTTCTATATGCCAAGAGTGAAAAATCTGAAAAAGAAATCAAGAAAGTAATCCCATTTACAATAGCTACAAATAAAATACCAAGGAATTAACTTAACCAAAGAAGTGAAATATCTCTACAATGAAAACTGTAAAACATTGATGACAAAAAATTACAGAAGACACCAAAACATTGAAAGATATTACATGTCCATGGATTGGAAGAATCAATATTGTTAAAATGTCTATACTACCCAAAGAAATCTATGGATTCAATGCAATCCCTATCAAAATGCCAATGACATTCTTCACAGAACTAGAAAAAAACTATCCTTGGCTGGGCACGGTGGCTCACACCTGTAATCCCAGCACTTTGGGAGGCTGAGGCAGGAGGCTCACCTGAGGTGAGGAGTTCAAGACCAGCCTGACCAACATGGAGAAACCCTGTCTCTACTAAAAATACAAAAATTACTCGGGCATGGTGGCACATGCCTGTAGTCCCAGCTACTCGGGAGGCTGAGGCAGGAGAATCACTTGAACCCAGGAGGTGGAGGCTGTGGTGAGCTGAGATCATGCCATTGCACTCCAGCCCAGGCAACAACAGTGAAACTCCCCCTCGAAAAAAAAAAAAAGAAAGAAAAAACTGTCCTAAAATTTACATGGAACTGCAAAAGACCCAGAGTAGTCAAAGCCATTCTCAGGAAAAAGAACAAAACTGAAGGAATTACATTGCCTGACTTCAAATTATACTGCAGAGCCATAGTAACCAAAACAGCATGGCACTGGCATAAAAAAAGAAATGTAACTCAATGGAACAGAATAGAGAACCCAGGACTAAATTTGTACATTTACAATGAACTCATTTTTAACGAAGACCCCAAGAACATACATTGGGGGAAGAGACAGTCTCTTCAATAAATGATGCTGGCAAAGCTGTATATCTACATGCAGAAGAATGAAACTAGACTCCTATCTCTCACCATACACAAACATCAAATCAAAATGGATTAACGAATTAAATCTAAGATCTCAAACTGTGAAACTACTACAAGAAAATATTTGGCAAACTCTCTAGGACATTGGACTGGGCAAAGATTTCCTTAGTAATAACCCACAAGCACAGGCAATCAAAGCAAAAATGGACAAATGGGATCACATCAAGTTAAGAAGCTTCTGCACAGCAAATGAAAAAATCAACAAAGTGAAGAGACAACCCCCAAATTTGAGAAAATATTTGCAAAGTACCCATCTGACAAGAGATTGATAACTAGAACATATAAGGAGTTCAAACAACTCTATAGAAAAAAGTCTAATAATCCAACTAAAAATGGGCATAAGATCTGAATAGACATTTCCTAAAAGATGACATACAAAAGGCAAACAGGTATATGAAAAGGTGCTCAATATAACTGACCATCAGAGAAATGCAAATAAAAATTACAATGAGATATCATTTCACCTCAGCTAAAATAGCTTTTATCGAAAAGACAGGCAGAAGCAAATGCTGGTGAGAATGTGGAGAAAAGGAAACTCTCATACACTGTTGCTGGGAATGTAAATTAGTACATTCACTATGGAGAACAGTCTGGAGGTTCTTCAAAAATCTAAAAACTGAGCTGCCATATGATCCAGCAATCCCACTGCTAAGTATATACCTAAAAGAAAGGAAATCATTCTATCAAAGAGATATTTGCACTCCTGTGTTTATTCAAGCTCTAGTCACAATAGGCAAGATTTGGAAGCAATCTTAGTGTCCACCAACAGGTGAAGGGATAGAGAAAATGTGGCACATAATTACAACAGAGTACTATTCAACCATAAAAAAGAATGAGCCCAAAAAAGGAATGTTGTAGTCATAGGCAAGAATGCGTGGAGTCGAGGTCATTATGTTAAGTAAAACAAGCCAGGCACAGAAAGACAAACTTCACATGTTCTCACTTATTGATGGGAGCTAAAAATGAAAACAATTGAACTCATGGCGATAGAATGATGGTTACCAGAGGTTGGGAAGCATTGTGGTGGAGTTGGGGTAAATGGGAATGGTTAATGGGTACCAAGAAATAGAAAGAATGAATAAGATGTAGCCTTTTTGGTTTTTTTGAGACAGTTTCGCTCTTTTGCCCAGGCTGGAGTGAAGTGGTGCAATCTCAGCTCACTGCAAACTCTGCCCGCCTGGTTCAAACAATTCTCCTGCCTCAGCCTCCCAAGTAGCTGGGATTATAAGCTCCCGCCACCATATCTGGCTAATTTTTGTATTTTTAGTAGACGCAGGGTTTCACCATGTTGGCCAGGCTAGTCTCAAGTCTCAAACTCCTGACCTCAGGTGATCCACCTGCCTTGGCCTCCCAAAACGCTGGGATTACAGGTGTGAGCCACCGATAGCACAACAGGGTGACTACTGTCAACAATAACTTATTGTGCATTTAAACATAACTAAAAGTATATAATTGGATTGTTTGTAACACAAAGGGTAAATGCATGAGGTGATGGATACTTCATTTACCTGGTTGTAATTATTACACATTTTATGACTGTATCAAAATATCTCATGTATCCATAAATATATACACCTATTATGTACCGACAAAAAATAAAAATTAAAAAAGAGAAAAATCACACAAAAAATAACAAAGATAGGCACAGAAAAACAAACTTTTCATGCTCTTACATATCTGTGGGAACTGAAAATTAAAACAACTGAACACGTGGAAATAAAGAGTAGAACAATGGTTACTAGAGGCTGAGAAGGCTAGTGGTGGGGTGGGGTGTGGGGTTGGTTAATGTGTACAAAAATACAGTTAGATAGAATTGGTAAGATCTAGTATTTGATAGCACAACAAAGTGAATACAGTCAACAATAATTTATAGCACATTTTAAACAATTAAGAGTATAACTGGAATGTCTGTAACACAAAGAAAGGATAAAGGCTTGAGGTGATGGATACCCCATTTACCCTGATGTGATTATTACGCATTGTATACCTGTATCAAAACAAAACATCTCATGTACCCCATAAATATATTCATTTACTATGTAGTATAAAAATTAAAGATAAAAATTTTTAAAGAGGAAAACAAATTAGGGCTATTTACAAGGCATTCATTGAAAACATGAACCATGGATTCTTAGTGGATGGGGAAAAAATTGACCCAGCAGAGATATAAAGAAAGGTAGAAAGATGAGTTAGTTCGCCTAGCAATTCTGACGAAGTCTAAGAAGAGATGAAGTGAAGGCAGTAATGTATCAGGCTGTAAGGAGAGAAGGCTTTGGTCCCACCAGGATATTTAAATAGGAAGTTTCTGAGGTAGAGAAGTTTCACGTTATGATAAGACCCAGGATGTAACTGTAGGCATAGGTGACTGAGATAAGTGTAGAAAAAGGACGTTAGAGATGAGGCCATGGACAGAAGAGGCCAAGTTGTTGGATAGGATGAATATTGAATTAATCCAGAATGATGGCAGTAGTTGTGATGAAGAAAGCTGTTAGCCAAGTGCCAAGGTTATAAATGTATGAAGGTGTATATCATAGGTTTGTAGGTGACAGTGCTGAAGAGTGGTAGAGCCAAATGGCCAGAGCCTCAAAGGAACATGATCCTCTTCATAGTAGAGAGGGAGTTTGGCTGGCAGTAGCACTGTGGAGTCATGACACTGTCTTTTTGTTTCCACCCTGATATATAAGGGCAGTATAAGAATGAGCAGCCTTGGCCGGGCATGGCGGCTCTTGCCTGTAATCCCAGCACTTTGGGAGGCCAAGGCGGGCGGATCACCTGAGGTCAGGAGTTCAAGATGATCAGCCTGGCCAACACGGTGAAACCCTGTCTCTACTAAAAATACAAATATTGGCCAGGCATGGTGGCGGGCGCCTGTAGTCCCAGCTACTTGGGAAGCTGAGGCAGGAGAATTGCTTGAACCTGGGAAGTGGAGGCTGCAGTGAGCCGAGATCGTGCCACTGCACCCCAACCTGGGCAACAGAGCGAGACTCCGTCTCAAAAAAAGAATGAGCAGCCTCACTGTAGAGAGCTGCAGTAGAAGTAGGGTGATTGGGGATTGCCAGGGTTGAGTTAAGGTAGAAAGAGCAAGTAACTTCCACGAAAATTGAGAATGTAAAGGAGTTGTGCACCACAGAGCAGGAGTTTCAGGGAGTTTGTTGTAAGGATCTGAGAGAGCAAGGAGAAGGTGTGGAGTGTAGTACATGAAGGGAGAGGAAGCCAAAGCATTAGGGAGAGAGGAAAAACAACAAAATGCATTGATCTGGGCAGGGACTAGGGAAAATAGGGATTGGAGGCAGGATAGAATTGGCTGGGTCACCAGGTTGTCAAGGTCGTAAGACCTGACCATGGGATAATGGACACTAACACTCAGAATTCTATTGCAGACTGGTGGATAAACTCCCAAGTCAGCACAATAGACCATATATTTCTGGCTCCCTAAACTTTAAGGCCCTTCACACTGTACAGGTAGATGCAGTGGTGTTGCCTAAGTGCTCAGAAATCACGGGGTCTGTGGGAGTGGAGAGGATGCTGTACAGTCAGGTAGGTATCTGATTGGTGGAGAGTAGTAGGGCTGTGGATGGAGATCATTGTTGACAAGTGCATGGCTCTGGGAGTTGGGTGCGGGGTTGGTGATGGAAATGTTTAAAGAAATAACTTTAGGTTCAGAGAGTTTAAAGGATTTACCAAGGACACAGCTGGCAAGTGGCAGAGCTGAGACTCAAAATCCGATCTGCGCTTATGAATCTGTAATTATTTCAAAATAAAAAGGTTTTTGTAAAGGTTAAAAGAATCAGAGCTATGTAGTTCTGAATCATTATGCTGACTTTTCAGACAGAAAGGAATGCCACAAACAAAAAAATATCAAACTGCCTTCAATGGTTTCATTCCCAAATCTGAATGCTAGAAGGTAGTGAAACAATTTCTAACATTGGCATATGGACAGCAGAGTCCTTCAAAATAAAAATTGACAGGCCACCAACAAGGAAAACCCCCAAGCCTTGACCCAGCGTGGCAGGGAGTCCTTGCTCCTCTGGAAATCCCAGTGTTCAGTAGAAAGATGCCAGCCCCAGCCAGAGGTGGGCTGTTACAGTCATATAATCCCCTGGGATCAATCATCTCCAGTATTCCTCCTGGGACTGTCCCTGAAGGACAGGACAAGGAAAATCTGCCAGGAGGAAGAACCTAGGGAATCCAGGTTTGTTGACAAAAGACTTGTTTCTCTTCTAAGGATGTAATCCAACAATTGATGACCATGAGATTCACTGTCCTGTCACTTATGTGTCCTGCAGGATGTAATAAATGCACTGACTAGGTGATGCTGAACTAAGGTCTCTCTCTCTCTCTCTGTTTGTCTCTCCTCGCCCTCCCCTCAACCCTTTCCCTCCTTTCTTCTTTCTTTTTTAAAATTGGAGTTTTGTTGGGGTTGCACTATTTTTCTTCCACTATTTTGATGGGTCAATCTTCTGAGTTTATCTCCCAGGAATTTAGTTTATTTTGGTATAATTTATATGGTATTAAGATGGTATGGCCGGGCACGGTGGCTCACGCCTGTAATCCCAGCACTTTGGGAGGCCGAGGCGGGCGGATCACAAGGTCAGGAGATCGAGACCACGGTGAAACCCCGTCTCTACTAAAAATACAAAAAATTAGCCGGGCGCGGTTGTGGGCGCCTGTAGTCCCAGCTACTCGGGAGGCTGAGGCAGGAGAATGGCGTGAACCCGGGAGGCGGAGCTTGCAGTGAGCCGAGATCGCGCCACTGCACTCCAGCCTGGGCGACAGAGCGAGACTCTGTCTCAAAAAAAAAAAAAAAAAAAAAAAAAGATGGTATGATTAGCAGAAGATCCAAGGAGATTAGCATCTTTCCCCAGACCCCTGTTATCACTCTCTATAAAATTCTAAATGGAGAGATGTATCCAGGGGAAATGACAAATGAAAAATAAGATGCACTTCCAAATACCTGCCGGCTTGAGAGCATCTACTCCTGTAATGACAGGATCTCATTCCTACCCCCAAAGTATCCTGTAGTTATTTCTCCTTTTAAAGCCATCTCTCAGGACTCCCTCCTGGTCGCTGTCTCCCTAAATGTTGCCAGTACCCTAGACTATTAATATTTTAAATAAATTTTACCTGTTCTTGAAATTTATGTTTGTGAGATGCATCCTAATTGTGTCTACAGCCGTTCATTTATTGTCATTGTTATAGAGTTTTCCATCTTGCAACACACTTTTTTTTGTTGTTAAAAAGAGACTTTCTTCAAAGTAATGGGGCCTTAAAAAGTCATTTAGATGGGAGAGGAAGTGCCAGTGCTTAACTTCTGATTTGATAAAGCAACATTACAAGTAATTATTTAAATTATTTAGTCACACAGAGATGTCAATTGCAACATTATTACAAGGTCAAAAAATTATCAAACAAGACTACCAATCAGAATTATAGGTTTTTTTTGAAGGCTATTTTCACAGGACATGGCAACAATTTCTCAAGTTGTTTTTTATTTTTGGCATCTTGCAAGATCCTGTTGTGCAAATGATACTTCCAAGGCTAGATTTTTATGAAGAAAGAATGTTATCAATTGATAACAACTACTGAAAACACAGAAGCCTCTATTTTGCACAGAGGGAAAAAATAAATATTTTTGTGAAAGTTTTAAACCTAACATTATTTTTGACTAGTCACCCTGTTGTGCTATCAAATACTAGGTCTTATTCTTTCTAACTGTGCTTTTTGTACATGTTAACCCTCCTCCCCACTCCCCCTTCACCTCCTCTACTACCATTCCCAGCCTCTGGTAACCATTCTTCTACTCTCTATGTCCATGAGTTCAATTGTGTTGATTTTTTGATCCCACAAAGAAGTGAGAATATGTGATGTTTGTCTCTGTGCCTGGTTTATTTCACTTAACATAATGATCTCCAGTTCTATGCATATTGCTGCAAATGACAGTATCTCATTCTTTTTTATTGCTAAAATAGTACTCCATTGTGTATATTTGACTCTTAGTTTAAAATATTTTTACATTCTGACTTCTTAACACTTTCACTGTTATCATGCTGATCTAGTTCATCTCTTACTTAAATAATTTCAGTAGCATCCTAATTGTTCTTCCCTCTGCCTTTGCTCCTGTTTAGCCTTTTTCTTATTTTAGGGACATCATAGATACATCTTCAGCAAAAAGTCCTCCTCTATGAAAGCAAATTCAAATAAATGGAAGAAGTGCCTGTTACTCCAGATGTACAGATGTCAATGTAAGGACACAGGAAACATGAAAAAGGAAATAAATATAACACCTCCAAAGGAAGATAATAATTCTCTAGCAAGAGATCTCAATAAAAAAAAAAATGTACAAAACCTGGAAAAATAATTCAAAACGTCGATTCTAAAGAAGCACTGTGAGAGATAAGAGAATACTGAAAAATAAGACATAGAAATCAGAAAAACAGTTCTGGATATAAATGAGAATTTTTTTTTTTTTTTTGAGATGGAGTCTCACTCTATAGCCCAGGCTGGAGTGCAATGGCGCTATCTTGGCTCACTGCAACCTCCACCTTCCAGGTTCAAGCAATTCTCCCACCTCAGCCTCCCAAGTAGCCAGGATTACAGGCACCCACCATCATGCCTAGCTAATTTTTGTATTTTTAGTAGAGACAGGGTTTCACCATGTTGGCCAGGCTGGTCTTGAACTCTTGACCTCAAGTGATCCCCCTGCCTTGGCCTTCCAAAGTGCTGGGATTACAGGCGTGAGCCACCATGCCTGGCCCAGAATTCACTAAATAAAATACAAAATATATTTGAAGGCTTCAACAATAGACTAGATCAAGCAGAAGAAAAAAATCTCAGAACTCAAAGACAAGTCTTTTGAAATAACTCAGTCAGAAAAAATAAAGAAAAAAGAGTAAAAATAATACACAGACCAGGTGCAGTGGCTCATGCCTGTAATCCCAGCACTTTGGCAGGCCAAGGCAGAGGATCATTTGAAGCCAGGAGTTCAAGACCGGCCTGGGCAACATAGCGAGATCCCATTGCTAACCAAAAAAAAAAAAAAAAATTAGCCAGGTGTGGTCACACATATCTGTAGTCCTAGCTACTCAGGAGGCTGAGGTAGGAGGATTGCTTGAGCCCAGGAGTCTGAGACTTCAGTGAGTTATGATTGTGCCACTGCACTTTAGCCTGGGCAAAAGAGCAAGACACTGTAGAAGAGGAAGATGAAGAAGGAGGAGGAGGAGGCACAAAGCCATATGATATATGGGACACCATGAAGCAACCAAATATTTGAATTTTCTGTGTCCCAGAAGGTGAAGAGAAAATGAAAGGGTTAGCAAATCTATGTAATGAAATAACAGATGGAAACTTCCCAAGCCGAGCAAGAGTTTTAGACATCTGGACACATGAGACTCAAAGATCCCCAAACAGATACAATTTAAAAGGTCGCCATGGCACATCAAACTGCCAAAAGACAAAGAGAAACTTCTAAAAACAGCAAGAATAAAGTAGCTAGTCACTTATAAGGGAACCCCCATCAGAATAACAGCAGATTTCTCAGCAGAAACCTTACAGGCCAGGAGAGAACAGGATGATATATTTGAATGATGAAAGAACAAAACTGTCAGACAAATATTATACCCAGTCAAGCTATCCTTCATAAATGAAGGAGAAATAAAGTCTTTCCCAGAGAAGAAAAGCTGAGGGATTCATCACCACTAGACTGGCCTTTTAAGAAATGCTCATGGGCCACGTGGCTCATGAGCTCATGGATTACAGTGGCTCACACCTGTAATCCCAGCACTTGGGAAGGCTGAGGTGGGCGGATCACGAGGTCAGGAATTCAAGACCAGCCTGGCCAACATGGTGAAACCCCGTCTCAACTAAAACTACAAAAAAAATTATTTGGGCATGGTGGCACGCACGTATAATCCCAGCTACTCAGGAGGCTGGGCAGGAGAATCACTTGAATCCAGGAGGCAGAGGTTGCAGTGAGCTGAGATCACGCCACTGCACTCCAGCCTGGGCTACAAAGAGAGACTCTGTCTCAAAAAAAAAAAAGAAAAAAAAGAAAAAGAAAAAAGAAATGCTTAAGGAAATATGACACCCAGAAGCAAAAGAACAACAATTATCATCATGAATCATACAAAAGTATAAAAACTACTGGTAAAGCAAATAAAAAACAAGGAAGAGAAAAAACTCAAACATTACCACTACAGAATACCACCAAACCACAAAGATAAACAGTGAGAGAAATAAAGGAACAAAGAATACACAAAACAACCAGAAATCAATTAATAGAATGATAGGAATAATCCTTTGCATATTGATAATAATCTTGAATGTAAATAAATGAAAATTTTCACTTAAAAAATATGGTTGAATGGATAGCAAAACATGACTCAACTATGTGCTACCTATAAGAGACTCATCTGACCTATAAAGACACATATAGACTGAAAATAAGGGATGGAAAAAGATATTCCATGTAAGCAGAAACCAAAAACAAACAGAGTAGCTATACTTATAGCAGATAAAACAGACATTAGGTCAAAAACAGTAGACAGAGACAAAGAAGGTCATTATATAATGATAAAGGGATCAATTCTGCAAGATGTTGTAATAATCCTAAACATATATGCACCTAATGCTGGAACAGATATGTAAAGAAAATATTAGATCTAAAAGGAGAGATAGATTCCAATACAATAATAGTTAGGACTTCAACACCCCTTTGTCAACATTACACAGATCTTCTATTCAGAAAATCAACAATGAAACATTGAACTTAATTGGCACTACAGACCAAATGGACCAAACAGATATTTACAGAGCATATCATCCAACAGCTACAAAATACACATTCTTCTCAGCACATGAAATATTCTCCAGGATAGACCGTATTTTAGGCCATAAAACAAGTCTCAATCATTTTTTAAAATTTGCAATTATATCAGGTATCTTCTCAGACCTCAATGGAATAAAACTAGAAATCAATAACAAGAGCAAATTTGGCAACTATAAATACATGGAAATTAAACAACACGCTCCTGAATAACATTTGAGAAATTAAGGAGGCAATCAAAAAATGTATTAAAATAAATGAAAATTGGGATACCCCATTTACCCTGATGTGAGTATGTAAATACTATATGCCTGCATCCAAATATCTTATGTGCCCCCAAAATATATACCTACCACATGCTCACAGAAACTAAAAATTAAGGAAAAAGCAAGTGAGAATTAAAACTCAACATATCAAAACCTATGGGGTATGGCAAAAGCAGCACTAAGAGGGAAGTTTATAGCAATAAGCACCTTTAGAAAAGCAAAAAGATTTTAAATAAACAATCTAATGATGCACTTCAAAGAAACAGAAAAGCAGGAAAGAACCAAATCCAAAATTAGTAGAAGAAAAGAAATAATAAAGAGCATAGCAAAACTTAAAAAATTACACACACACACACACACACACACACACACTACAAAGGATCAACAAAACAGAGTTGGTTTTTGGAAAAGATAAACAAAATCGTTAAATTGTAGCGAGACTAACCAAGATAAAAAGACAGAAGATACAGGCTGGGCGCGGTGGCTCACGCCTGTAATCCCAGCACTTTGGGAGGCTGAGGTGGGTGGATCACCTGAGGTCAGGAGTTCAAGATCAGCCTGGCCAACATGATGAAACCCCGTATTTACTAAAAATACAAAAATTAGCTAGGCATGGTGGTGCACGCCTGTAATCTCAGCTACTCGGAAGGCTGAGGCAGGAGAATCCCTTGAACCCAGGAGGTGGAGGTTGCAGTGAGCCGAGATCGCACCACTGCACTCCAGTTTGGGTGACAGAGCAAGATTCCGTCTCAAAAAAAAAAAGGATACAATTAAAATAGAAAATAAAAAGAAGACACCATCACTGATAACACAAAAATATAACAGAGCATCAGAGACTATTATAAAGAGATACACTAACAAACTGGAAAACCTAGAGAAAATGGATAAATTCCTGGACAAATAAAATCTGCCAAGATTGGACCAGGTGCGGTGGCTCATGCCTGTAATCCCAGCACTTTGGGAGGCTGAGTCGGGTGGATCACCTGAGCTCAGGAGTTTGAGACCAGCCTGGCCAACATGGTGAAACCCCCCCACTACTAAAAATACAAAAAAATTAGGTGGGCGTGGTGGCAGGCACCTGTAATCCCAGATACTCGGGAGGCTGAGGCAGCAGAATCGCTTGAACCCGAGAGGCGGAGGTTGCAGTGAGCCGAGAACGCGCCATTGCACTCCAGCATGGGCAACAAGAGTGAAACCCCGTCTCAAAAAACAAAAAAAAAAAAGAAAAAGAAAAAAAATAAATAAACCTACCAAGATTGAATCAGGAAGAAATAGGAAACTGAAACAAACCAAGAACAAGTAATGAGATTACGCTAGTAATAAAAAAAGTCTCCCCAAAACAACAACAACAAAAAAGACCAGGACCAGATGTCTTTACTGCCAAATTCTACCTAATATACAGAGAAGAACTAACACCAAAGCTCCTCAAACTATTCCAAAAAACGAAAGACAAGAGAATTTTCCATCTCATTCTACAAGGCCAGCATTACCCTGATACCAAAACCAGACAAGGATGCAACAACAACAAATAAAAGACTACAGACCAATATCCCTGATGAACATAGAAGCAAAAATGCTCAAGAAAATACTATCAGGCCGGGCGCGGTGGCTCAAGCCTGTAATCCCAGCACTTTGGGAGGCCGAGACGGGCAGATCACGAGGTCAGGATATCGAGACCATCCTGGCTAACACGGTGAAACCCCGTCTCTACTAAAAAATACAAAAAACTAGCCAGGCGAGGTGGCGGGCGCCTGTAGTCCCAGCTACTTGGGAGGCTGAGGCAGGAGAATGGCGTGAACCCGGGAGGCGGAGCTTGCAGTGAGCTGAGATCCGGCCACTGCACTCCAGCCTGGGCGATAGAGCGAGACTCCGTCTCAAAAAAAAAAAAAAAAAAAAAAAAAAAGAAAATACTATCAAACTGAATCCAACAGAACATTAAAAATATAACGCACCATGATCAATTGAGTTTTATCCCAGGGATGCAAGGGCGATTTAACAGATGCATATCACATCAACAGAATGAAGCACCAAAACTATAAGATCATCTCAATAGAAAAAGCATTTGATACAATCCATTGTTATTTCATGATAATAACTCTCAAGAAACTAGGAATAGAAGGAACATATCTCAACATAATAAAGGCCATGTATGACAAACCAACAGATAACATCACACTGAATGGAGAAAAGCTGAAATCCTTTTCTCTAAGAAATGGAACAAGACAAGTATGCCCACTTTCACCACTCCTATTCAACATAGTACTGGAAGTCCTAGCCAGCGTAATAACAGAAGGGAAAGAAGTAAAAAGCATCCAAATTGGAAAAGAGGAGGTCAAATTGTCCTTCTTTGCATGTGACATAATCTTATACATAGAAAAACCCAAGGAAAGTCACCGACACAAAATTAACTAACAAAAATCAGTAGCATTTCCATACACCAATGCAACCAGCCGAGGAAGAAATCAAGAAGGCAATCCCATTTAAAATAGGTACAAAAGTGCAGCAGACCAACATGGCACAAGTATACATATGTAACAAACCTGCACGTTATGCACATGTACCCTACAACTTAAAGTATAATAATAATAAATAAATTTAAAAAAAATAGGTACAAAAATACCTAGGAATAAATTTATCCAAGGAGGTGAAAGACCTCTACAAGGAAAACTGCAAAACAGTAATAAAAGAAATAGAAGAGGACAGAAATAAATGGAAAGATATCCCATGCTCTTGGATTGGAAGAATTAATATCGTTAAAATGACCATACTATCCAAAGCAATCTACAGATTTAATGCAATCTCTATCAAAATACTAAAGTCATTTTTTTCATAGAAATAGAAAAAACATTTCTAAAATTTGTACGGAATCACAAAAGACCCCAAATAGCCAAGGAAATCCCAAGAAAAAAGAACAAAGCTGAAGGCATTATGCTACTTGACCTCAACATACATTACAAGGCTATATTACCCCAAACAGCATGGTATTGGTGTAAAAACAGACACACTGACTAATGGAGCAGAATAGAGAACACAGAAATAAATCCACATATTTACAGTCAATTGATTTTCAACAAAGGTTCCAAGAACATACATTGGGGAAAGAACACTTTTCTCTTCAATGAAGGTGCTGGGAAAATTGGATATCCATATGCAGAAGGATGAAACTGCACCCCTATCTTTCACCTTATAAAAAATTAACTTAAGACAGATTAAATACTTAAACATAAGACCTGAAACTCTATAACCACTAGAAGCAACCATAGGAGGAAAACTTCAGGACATTGGTCTAGACACAGATGTTATGACCAAGATCTCAAAAGCCTGGGAAACAAAAACAAAAATAGACAAACGGGACTATATTAAACTAAAAAGCTACTGCAGGCCGGGTGCGGTGGCTCACACCTGTAATCCCAGCACTTTGCGAGGCCGAGGCGGGGGCTCACGAGGTCATGAGTTTGAGACCAGCCTGGCCAATATGGTGAAACCCCGTCTCTACTAAAAATGCAAAAATTAGCCTGGCGTGGTGGCGCACATCTGTACTCCCAGCTACTCAGGAGGCTGCGGCAGGAGAATCGCTTGAATCCAGGAGATGGAGGTTGCAGTGAGCCAAGATTGCACCACTGCACTCCAGCATGGGTGACAGAGTGAGACTGTTTCAAAAAAAAAAAAAAAGAAAGCTTCTACATAGCAAAGGAAACAATAAACAGAGTGAAGAGACAAACTGTTAAATGGGAGAAAATATTTGCAAACTATTTATCTGACAAGGACTAATATCAAGAATATACAAGAAACAGAAACCATTTAAAAATAACAAAAAATAAATAATCCCATTAAAAAGTGGGCAAAAGACATGCATAGACATTTTTTAAAAGAAGACATACAAATGGCCAATAATTATATGTAAAAAATGCTCAACATCGCTAATTTTATATGTAATTTTACATGTAAAAAATGCTTAACATCACTAATCATCAGGGAAATGCAAATTAATCTTGCCCCAGTTAGAATGGCAAAAAACAACAAATGGTAGCGAAGATGTGAAGAACAGGAAAATTTTTTTTTTTTTTTTTGAAATGGAGTCTCACTCTGTTGCCCAGGCTGGAGTGCAGTGGCGCAATCTCGACTCACTGCAACCTCTGCCTCCTGGATTCAAGCAATTCTCCTGCCTCAGCCTCCCAAGTAGCTGGATTACAGGCGCCCGCCACTACACCTGGCTAATTTTTTTGTATTTTTATAGAGACAGGGTTTTACCATGTTGGCCAGGCTGGTCTTGAACTCTTGACTTCAGGTGATCCACCTGCCTCGGCCTCCCAAACTGCTGGGATTACAGGCGTGAGCCACTGTGCCCAGCCTGGAAATTTTTATACACTGTTGGTGGAAATGTAAATTAATACAGCCACTATGAAAACCAGCATGGAGATCTCTCAAAAAACTAAAAATAGAACTAAGATATGATCCAGCAATCCCACTACTGGGTATTTATCCAAAGGAAATTAAATTAGCATATTAAAGAATACCTGCACCCCCCATGTTTATTGCAGGACTGCTTACAACAGCAAAGATATAGACTCAAGGTAAGTGTCCATCAATAGAGGAATGGATAAAGAAAATGTGGCATATATACACAATATAATATTATTTGGCCATAAAAAAATGAAATGATGTCATTTATAGCAACTTGGATGGTACTGGACGTCATTATGCTTAGTGAAATAAACCAGGCACCAAAATACAAACATCACATGTTCTCACCCATATGTGGGAGCTAAAAAAGTTGATCTGGAGGTAGAAAGTAAAATGATATATATTAGAGGTTGGGAAGGATATGTGTTCGGGAGATGAACAGAAAGGCTGGTTAATGGGTACAAACATACAGTTACATAGAAGGAATAAGTTCCAATGTTCAATAACAGAGTACGATGACTACAGTTAACAACGATGTATATTTCAAAATAGCTAGAAGAGAGGATTTGTAATGTCCCCAACACATAGAAATGATAAATACTTGAGGTGATGCATACCCTAAATACTCCAACTTGATCATTACACATACATGCATGTAACAAAATATCACATGTACCTCATAAATATGTACAAATATTATGTATCAGTAAAAATTTGAAAATTAAACAACATACTCCAAATAATCCATGGGTAAAGAAATAAATCATAAGGGAAATTAGAAAACTGTTTTGAACAAAATGAAAATGAAATACACAACAAATTAAATTTTATGGGATTTAGTTAAAATAGTGCTTAGATGGAAATGTATGCTTGTAAATGTTTCTATGCGAAAAGTAAGATCTAGGAGTGATGTCAGCAAAGTGGCAGAATAGGAAGTCCCAGCCCTGATCCCACCACTACATAAACACCAATTTAACAATATAGAGACCAAAATGCCTTTATTAGTAATTCAGAATCCAGTTAAGAAATTGTCGTTCTTCAAAAAAGTACAAAATCAGTAACAGCCACATTGAAACAGGTGAGAAGAGAAATTTCACTTTACCTGCATAAGCCACCCCCTTACACTGGCCCAGCTCAGTGCTGAGAGAGATGGTCTCAGCCCACGACTTCTCCTTCAGGAGGAGGAGATAGTGGAGCATGCATCCCTAGTATTTTGAGGCACTACCTGAGGGATCCGTTTCTGTCCTATCTCAACCAATCTCCAGTATGAGATTTCTGAGGGAACTGGCATAGTTTGAACACCTGGGGGCAGCCAAGAAAAAAGATAAAAGGTAGACAGCATACTGCAGCCAGCACAGTTCTGTAGGATCAGGAGAAGGAACAGGACCCCGAGACTTCTTCTTCAGGAGGGAGGGAGAGGTGTGGAGCATCCATCATCCAATGTTACAGCCTTTCAGCGTACTGCCCTAGGAAAAAAGAAGGTAGCTTACTGTTGCCAGTAGGACTCTATGAGATTGGGAGAATGTGTATAACCATGAGCATGCACATCCATAGAAAAGGTTTGAGAGGCTCTCAAAGGATTAGTAACCAGAATATATAAGGAACTCAAATAATAACAACAGCAAAAAAAAAAAAATAATAATAATACAATTAAAATATGGGCAAATGATCTGAATTGACATTTCTCAAACGAAGATACACAAATGGCCAAAAGGTATAT
This sequence comes from Papio anubis, assembly GCF_008728515.1. NCBI lineage: Eukaryota > Metazoa > Chordata > Mammalia > Primates > Cercopithecidae > Papio > Papio anubis. The sequence goes on from NC_044996.1 coordinate 92,439,818, forward strand.
GAAAAAATGCCCAACGTCACTAATCAGAGAAATGCAGATAAAAACCACAATGAAACTTCGTCTCACCCCAGTTAAAATGGTTATTATCAAAAAGACAAATTAGAATACGTGGAAGAAGGCAAAAAAAAGAAAACAAAAGCAAAAAGACAAAAAATAACAAATGTGGATAAGGATGTGGAGAAAAGGGAACTCTTATACATTGTTGGTGGGAATGTAAAGTAGTACAGTCATTATGGAAAAAAAGTGTGGAAGTTTCTCAAAAAACTAAAAATAGAACTACCATATAATCCATAAATCCCACTGCTGGGTATTTATCCAAAAGAAAGTAAATCAATATATCGAAGAGATCTCTGCAACCTCATGTTTATTACAGCACTGTTCACAGTAGCCACAATTTGTAATCAACCTAAATGTCGATCAGCAGATGAGTGGATAAAGGAAATGTGGTACATATACACAGTGGAATACTATTCAACTATGAAAATGAATGAAATTCTGTCATTCATGGCAACCTGGATGAACCTGGAGGATAGGATATAATGTTAAGTGAAATAAGTCAGGTACAGAAAAATAAATGCAGAAATTCTCACTCATATGTGGGAGCTAAAAAAATTCAGCTTATGGAAGTAGAAGGTAGAATCATGGTCATTAAAAGCTGGAAAGGGGAGGGAGTAAGGTAGGGTAGGGAAAAGCTAGTTAACAGATACAAAATTATGGCTAGATGGGAGGAATAAGTTATAGTGTTCTATAGCACTATAGGGTGAATATAGTTTACAATAATTTATTGTAGATGTTTTAAAGCTAGAAAAGAGAATTTTTAATGTTCCCAACACAAAGAAATGATAAACGATTGAGGTGATGGCTATCCTAATGAACCTGGCTTAATAATTACACATTGTATTCACGTATCAAAGTACTACACTGTGCCACATAAATATGTATAATTATTATGTGTCAACTAAAAATAAAATAAAAAAATAAACACGTGATTTAAGGCCACCCCCTAAAAAAATTAAAACTAAAAATAGAATTACTATATGATACACCAATCCCACTACTGGGTATGTGCCCAAAGGAATTGAAATCAGTATGCCAAAAAGATGTCTGCACTCTGATGTTCATTGCAGCATTATTCACAACAGCCAAGACATGGAAAAACCTAAATGACCATAAAAGGATGAATAAATTTTAACAATGTCATATATATATATGTCTCACATATAATATATATATCATATATATATATTAACATTGTTAAAACATTGTTGTCGTATCTGTAAGATGTTTTATGTAAGCCTCATGGTAACCACAAAACAGACATATATATATGTCTCATATATATATATATACACACACACAATTGAACACTATTCACCCTTAAAAGAACAGGAAATTCTATTTGTAACAACTTGAATGAATGAATAAACCTAGAGAACATTATGTTAAGTGAAATAAGCCAGGCACAGAGAGACAGAAACCATATGATCTCACTTTTATCTGGACTCTAAAAGAGCTTAACTCCTAGAAGTAGAGAGTAGAATGGTGGTTAGCAGAGGCTGGGAAGAAAGGGGTGGGAATGGACAGGCAAAGGGGAGATGTTGGTCAATGGTTACAATGTTACAGTTAGATTAATAAGTTCTGGTGTACCATTGCACAGCACAGGGACTATAGTTAATACTAATGTATATTTCAGAATAGCTAAAAGAGAAGATTTAAAAATGTTCTTTCAGTCAAGCATGGTGGCTCAGGCCTGTAATCCCAGTGCTTTGAGAGGCTGAGGTGGGAGGATCACTTGAGTTGAGGACTTTGAGACCAGCCTGGGCAACATAGTTAGACCCTGTCTCTATCAATCAATCAATCAATCAATATTCTTCCCACAAAGAAATAATAAATATTTGATGTGATGTATATACTAATTAATTCCACGTGTATACATGTATCAAAACATTACATTGTACCCCATAAGTACATACAATTATTATTGGAAATTAAAAATAAAATAAAACTTTTTTAAAAAGCCATACAAAAGCACAGTTGCAAATGATATGGTGTAACCATGAAGTGCTGGCAGAAAGACTATCTCAGTGTGTAATAATCTGAAATATGATCAGTGTTTTTAAAGCTTAAAAACATAATAGCTACAATAATTTGTTAAGGGATAGACAATATAAAAGATGTAAATTGTACCATTGTACACATAAAATGAGTGCAGGGTGGAGTTAAAGTTTACAGTTGTTTAATGTGATCAGAGTCAAGTTGTTATCAGCTCAAACTAGCTTGTCGTATCTGTAAGATGTTTTATGTAAGCCTCATGGTAACCACAAAACAGAAACCTATAGTAGACATACAATGATAAAAAGTAAGTAATCAAAGTATACTACTAGAGAAAATAATCTAATCATAAAGAAAGACAGCAAGAGAAAGAAAAGAACAAAGGCTCTATAAAATAACCAGAAAGGCGAGGCGCGGTGGCTCATGCCTGTAATCCCAGCACTTTGGGAGGCCAAGGCAGGCAGATCACTTGAGGTCAGGAGTTTGAGACCAGCCTGGCCAACATGGCAAAATTCAGTCTCTACTAAAAATACAAAAATTAGCCGGGCCTGGTGGCACATACCTGTAATCCCAGCTACTCGGGAGGCTGAGGCAGGAGAATCGCTTGAACCTGGGAGGCGGAGGTTGCAGTGAGCTGAGATAGTGCCATTGCACTCCAGTCTGGGTAACAAGAGTGAAATTCCGTCTAAGAAAAAAACAAAAACAAAAGCAAAAAACAGAAAAACAACAAAATAGCAGCAGAAGTTCTTATCTATCAATAATTATCTTTATTAAATTCTCCAATCAAAAGGCATAGAGTGACGGAATGAATAAAAAACAAGACCCAACTATGTGCTCCCTAGAAGAGACTCACTTAACCTTTAAGGTCACACATGGATTAAAAGTGAAAGGATGGGATGCAAATGAAAACCAAAAGAGAACAGGGGTAGTGATACTTATTTAAGACAAAATAAACTTTAGGTCAAAAGCTAAAACAAGACTGATATGGTTTGGATCTGTGTCCCCACCAAATCTCATGTTGAATTGTAATCCCTAATGTTGGAGGTGCGGCCTAATGGGAGGTTTTTGGATCATGGCAGAGGATTTCTCATGAATGGTTTTGCACCATCCCCCTTGATACTGTCCTTGTGATAGTGAGTGGGTTCTCGTGAGATCTGGTTGTTTAAAAGTGTGTGGCACCTCTGGCCCTTTCTCTCTTGCTCCTGCTCTGGCCATGTGACATTACTGCTCTTCCTTAGCCTTTTGCCATGATTGTAAGTTTCCTGAGGTCTCCCCAGAAGCCAAGCAGATGCCAGCAGCATGCATCCTGTACAGCCTGCAGAATTGTAAGCCAATTAAACCTCTTTTCTTTATAATTACCCAGTCTCAGGTATTTCTGTATGGCAATGTGAGAATGGACTAATACAGAGACTAAGAGTGTCATAATATAATGATAAAGCAAACAATTTATCAAGAAGATATAACAATTATAAATATATATGCATACAACATTGGAGCACCTACATATATAAAGCAAATGTTAATAGATTCAAACACAGACTGTAATATAATAATATTAGAAAACTTAAATACCCTACTTTCAGCAATGGACAGATCATCAAGTCAGGAAATTAATAAGGGAATATTAGACTTGAAATACACTTTAGACCAAATGGACATAGCAGACATATAAAAAACATTCCATTCAATGGCAACAGAATACACATTCTTCTCAAGAGCACACGAAACATTCTCCAGGGTACAGCATATGTTAGGTCACAAAACAAGTCTCTTTTTTTTTTTTTTTTGAGATGGAGTTTCGCTCTTGTTGCCCAGGCTGGAGTGCAATGGCATGATCTTGGCTCACTGCAACCTCCACCTCCCGAATTCAAGCGATTCTCCTGCCTCAGACTCATGAGTAGCTAGGATTACAGGCATGCGCCACTACACCCAGCTAATTTTTGTATTTTTAGTAGAGATGGGGTTCTCCATGTTGGTCAGGCTGGTCTTGAACTCCTGACCTCAGGTGATCCTCCCGCTCCGGCCTCCCAAAGTGCTGGGATTACAGGTGTGAGCCACCGTGCCTGGCCAAAACAAGTCTTAACAAATTTAATTAGATTGAAATACTATCAAGTGTCTTTTTCAACCAGAAAGGTATGAAACTAGGAATAAATAACAAAAAGAATTTTGGGAAATTCACAAATAAATGAAAATTAAACAACATGTTCCTAAACAACCAATTGGTCAATAAATAAATTAAAGACAAAATTTAAAAATATCTTGAGACAAACCAAAATGGAAACAAAACATACCAAAACTTATGGGATTCAGCAAAGAGGAAATTTTATAGCAATAAACACCTACAGTCAAAAAGAAGAATGATCGGCCAGGTGCGGTGGCTCACGCCTGTAATCCCAGCACTTTGGGAGGCCAAGGCGGGCGGATCACCTGAGGTCGGGAGTTCAAGACCAGCCTGACCAACATGGAGAAACCCCGTCTCTACTAAAAATACAAAATTAGCCAGGTGTGGTGGCACATGCCTGTAATCCCAGCTACTCTGGAGGCTGAGGCAGGAGAATTGCTTGAACCTGGGAGGTTGCAGTGAGCTGAGATGACACCACTGCACTCCAGCCTGGGCAACAAGAGCGAAACTCTGTCTCAAAAAAAACAAAACAAACAAACAAAAAAACAAAAAGAAGAATGATCACAAATAAACAACCTAAAGTTATATCTCAAGGAATTCATTCTTTTTATGGCTGAATAGTACTCCATTGTGTATAAGTACCACATTTTCTTTTTTTTGTTTGATCCTGAGTCTCACTCTGTTGCCCAGTCTGGAGTGCAGTGGCTCGATCTCTGCTCACTGCAACCTCTGCCTCCCGGGTTCAAGCAATTCTCCTGCTTCAGCCTCCCGAGTAGCTGGGATTACAGGCGCCCGCCACCACGTCCGGCTAATTTTTATATTTTCAGTAGAGACTGGGTTTCACCATGTTGGCCAGGCTGGCCCCAAACCCCTGACCTCAGGTGATCCACCCACCTTAGCCTCCCAAAGTGCTAGGATTACAGGCATGAGCCACAGCGCCCGGCTCACATTTTCTTTATCCATTCATCTGTTGATGGATACTTAGGTTGTTTCCAAATCTTAGCTATTGTAAACAGTGCTGCAACAAGCATGAGAGTGCACATAACTCTTTGATATACTGATTTCCTTTCTTTTGGGTATAGACCCAGCAGTAAGATTGCTGGATCATACGGCAGTTCCATTTTTAGTTTTATTGAAAAACCTCCAAACTATTCTCCTTAGTGGTTGTACTAATTTACATTCCCACCAACAGTGTATTAGTGTTCCCTTTTCTCCACATCCTCACCAGCATTTGTTATTGCCTGACTTTTGGGTAAAAGTCATTTTTTTTTTTTTTAACTGTAAAATAAGTTTATTGGTGGTAACGTGATAGAATTTATTCCTGATATCTGATGTTACAAACTCTAGGGTCCTTGAGATATGCAGGATCTTTGTATGTAACTGGCATAAACCCCATTATTTGAGCTCTCTTGATTGCTTTTGTTATTTCTTTCTGTTTCTTCCCACAAAGACCCGTAATGTGCCTCCATAAATGCATTCAGTAAATGGAGAAACAAACTGGGACAAAAGCTGTGCATTCTTATAATTTACATGCTTTCCACACAAGATACATTTCTTAAGAGGTTCTTTATAAGGGTTTTCCATTGGAGTGGACAGGTCCTCATTGCTGGATACCTGTTTATATTGTGAACAACCCCTTCTCAAAAGCACCGTGGGAGTCCCGGGATGTGTAAGTCTGACAGCAGCCGTTACCAGGTGTGTCAACTTCTTCCTCCCTAGACCACCGCAAACAGCAACCATAGCAGTCTTGGTTCCGCCTGGGTAAAAGCCATTTTAACTGAAGTGAGATAATATCTCACGATAGTTTTGATTTGCATTTTTCTGATGGTCAGTGATATTGAGCACCTTTTCATATGCCTGTTTGTCATTTGTATGTCTTCTTTTGAGAAATGCCTATTCAAATATTTTGCCCATTTTTTGATTGGAGTATTAGATTTTTTTCCAATACAGTTGTTTGAGCTCCTTATTTATTCTGGTTATTAATCAATCCCTTGTCAGATGGGTATTTAGCAAATGTATTTTTTCCATTCTGTGTCTTGTCTCTTCAGTTTCTTGATTGTTTCCTTCTGCTGTGCAGAAGTTTTTTTTTGAGACGGAGTTTCGCTCTTGTCGCCCAGGCTGGAGTGCAATGGTGTGATCTTGGCTCACTGCAACCTCCGCCTACCAAGTTCAAGCGATTCTCTTGCCTCAGTCTCCCGAGTATCTGGGAATGCAGGCATGTGCCACCACATCCAGCTAATTTTATAATTTTAGTAGAGACGGGGTTTCTCCATGTTGGTCAGGCTGGTCTGGAACTCCCGATCTCAGGTGATCGCACACCTCAGCCTCCCAAAGTGTGCGGATTACAGGTGTGAGCCACCACGCCCAGCCTTTGACCTTTTAATAATAGCCATTTTGACTGGTATTCAATTAAAGCCCAAGGGCTCTTCTGTCAGCTTTTGGTGAATGCTGCCTGGCCTGGGTCTCACCCTTCAAGCATTGGGCTCCCTTCTGGCCCAGGGCAGGTCCAGAAATGCTGTCCAAGAGCCTAGGCCTGGACTCAGGGAACCCAACAGTCTGTGTTGTTCTACCTCATTGTAGCTGAGCTGGTACCTAACCTAAAGTTTAAGGCAAAGTCTCCTTTACTTTTCCCTCTGCTTTTCTCAAACAGAAGGAGTCGTTCACCTTAGCCTTCACAGCTGGGAATGTGCTGGGTCACACCTGAAGCCAGTACACTCAGAGCTCAAGGCCCACAGCATACTCCCTGCATATTAGTGCTGGTTATTCAGGGCCTAAGGGCTCTTTAGTCAGCACATGATGAATCCTGCCAGGACTGGGTCCTTCCCTTCAAGGCATTGGATTCCCTTTTGGCCCAGTATGTATCTAGAAATGTCATTCAGGAGTTAGGGCCTAGAATGGGGGCCTCACAACTCTGTCCAATGCCCTGTCCTACTGTGGCTGAGCTGGTATCCAAGATGCAAGACAAAGTCTTGCTTACTCTTCAGTCTCCTCTCCTTAAACAGAAGGAGGGAGTCACTTTCATTGCCTTGAGCTGCACTGCCTAGGGTTGGGGGAGGAAGGGCACAAGCACTCCCTTAGCTACCCCAGCTGGTGTCTCCCTAGTCCACTGGCTCTAAGCCCAGCCAGACACTAGGATTTGCCTAGGAATGGCAGTTCCTGTGTCCTAGACCTCATTTCAAGTTTACCTAGGACCCCAGATCACTTCAGCCATGGTGGTGAGGCTTGCTGAGAAACTCAAGTTCTGACCACTCAGATGGCTGACTTCCCTCTGGTCCAAATGCTTCCTCCATGCACAGGTGCTGGCTGAGCCTAGCACAGCTTTATTCTCTGCTACAGCAGGGCAGCACTGAGTTCAATGTAAAGTCGTCCCAGTCTGCTGCACTCTCCCTCTCCAAAGTACACAGATTCTCTCTCTGCACCACACAGACACTGCCAGAGGATGGGAGAGGTGTGGTGTTGGCAATTCCAGACTGTCTCTCCTGCCCTCCTCAATGCCTCTTTCAGAGATATGAAGCTAAATCCAGGTACTGTGATTGCTCACCTGATTTTTTGTTCTTGTGATGGTGCTTTTCTATATGTAGATAATTGTTAAAATTTGGTGTTCCAGTTGGGGTCGGGGGAAGAAATGGTCTTCCTCTGCCCTCCTAATTCAAAAAGTGTTTTTGAGAAGATAAACAAAATTGATAAACTGCCAGCTAGACTAACAAAAAAAAAGACCTAAATAAACAAAATCAGAAACAAAAAGGAGACATTACAATGGATACTACAGAAATATGAAACATCCATAGAGTCTATTATGAACAACTATATGCTAACAAACTGAAAATGCTAGAAGAAATGGATAGATATCCGGACACAAATGACCTACCAAGATTGAGTCAAGAAGAAACAACCTGAACATACCAATAATGAGCAATGAGATTACATCAGTAATAAAAAGTCTTCTAAGAAAGAAAATCCTAGGTCTGAATAGCTTCACTGCCACATTCTGCCAAACATATAAAGAAGTAATACCAGTTCTTCTCAAATGATTCTTAAAGTGTTAAACAGAATTTATTCTATGAGACTAGCATTACTCTAATTCAAAAATCAGGCATAAACACAACAAAAAAAGAAAGCTATGGGCCAATATCCATGATGAACATATAAGCAAAAATGCTCAATAATATACAAGCAAACCAAATCCAATAACACATTAAAAAGAGAATACACCATAATCAAATGGGATTTATTCCAGAGATGCAAGGATAGTTCAACATATGCAAATCAATAAATGTGATACATAACATCAATAGAATGATGGAAAAAAATATGGTCATCTTAATAGATGCAGAAAAGCATTTAATAAAATTCAACATCCCTTAATGATAAAAATTCTGAACTAATTATGCATAGAAGGAACATACCTTCATTTATGCTAAGTGAAATAAACCAGCCATGGAATGATAAATATTACATGATCGTCCTTATATGTGGAACCAAAAAATCCAACTTACAGAAGTAGAGAGTAGAATGGTGGTTATCAGGGAGTGGATGAGTGAAGGTGGAGAATGGGGAGATGTTGATCAAAGAGTATAAGGTCTCAGTTAGAAGTAATAAGTTTTCAATATCTATTGCAAAGCATAATGACTATAGTTAATATATTGTATATTCCAAAATTGCTTTAAAAATAGATTTTAAATGTTTTCACTACAAAAATGATAAATGTGCTAGGTGATAGATATGTTAATTAGCTTGATATAATCATTTCACAATGTCCATGTCCTAGTGTTCTATGGAAGTTAGAACTTGTGAGCAATGAAATTGGATATTTAGCTGATGCCATTTCTTTTCTTTTCTTTTTTTTTTTTGTTGAGACAGAATCTTGCACTGTTGCCCAGGTTGGAGTGCAGTGGCGTGATCTCGGCTCATTGCAACCTCTGCCTCCCAGGTTCAGGAGATTCTCCTGCCTCAGCCTCCCAAGTAGCTGGGATTACAGGCGTCCGCCACCATGCCTGGCTAATTGTATTTTTAGTAGAGACGGGGTTTCACTGTGTTGGCCAGGCTGGTCTCAAACGCCTGACCTCGTGATCCACCCGCTTCAGCCTCCCAAAGTGCTGGGATTACAGGTGTGAGCCACCACACCCAGCCCATTTCTTTTTTTTTTTTTTGAAATTGACAAATAAAAATGGAAATATTTATGGAGTACATCCTGATGTTTCAAAATATGTATACATTGTGAAATGGCTACACCTAGCTAATGAATAAATGCATTGCCTCACATACTTACCATTTTTGTGTGTGGTGAGGACACTTAAAATCTACGCCTTTAGTGATTTCCAAGTATAAATACATTGCTGTTAACCATAGTCATTATGTTGTACCATAGATCTTTTGAACCTATTCTTCCTGTTTAAATGAAAATTTTTATTCTTTGAGCAATATCTCCCAATGCCCAATCACCATTCCATTCTCTCTTCCATGACTAGCTGAAGTTAATTCTAAGCAGAGTGTTGAAGGAGCAACCTGTTCCTTTCGCCTGGTTATAGTCAAATGAGAGAAAAGAGAAATGATTTAAGAATGGAATTGTTAATCAAAATGGAAGCAGAACTTAAAAATTAGGAAACTTTTCAGCCTATCCATATTGAAAAGAAATGAGAAAGCCTGATTGGAGATAATAAGGGTATGGCCAGAGGCCGGGCGCGGTGGCTCAAGCCTGTAATCCCAGCACTTTGGGAGGCCGAGGCGGGTGGATCACAAGGTCAGGAGATCGAGACTATCCCTGGCTAACATGGTGAAACCCCGTCTCTACTAAAAATACAAAAAACTAGCCGGGCGCGGTAGCGGGCGCCTATAGTCCCAGCTACTTGGGAGGCTGAGGCGGGAGAATGGCGTGAACCCGGGGGGCGGAGCTTGCAGTGAGCCGAGATCGCGCCACTGCACTCCAGCCTGGGAGACACAGTGAGACTCCGTCTCAAAAAAAAAAAAAAAAAAAAAAAAAAAGGGTATGGCCAGATTACTGTTGCTTTTTTTTTTTTTGAGATGGAGTCTTGCTCTTGTCGCCCAGGCCGAGTGCAGCAGTGCTATTTTAGCTCACTGCAACCTCCACCTCCCAGGTTCAAGTGATTCTGCTGGCTCAGCCTCCCTAGAAGCTGGGATTACAGCACGCGCCAACACACCAGAGTAATTTTTGTATTTTTAGTAGAGACAGGGTTTCACCATGTTGGCCAGAGTGGTCTCGAATGTCTGGCCTCAAGTGATCCACCCACCTCAGCCTCTCAAAGTGCTGGGTTTACAGGCATAAGCCACTTACTTCACCAGGCCCGAGTTTACTGTTTGATAAGGAAATTAGTATGGCTGGCCACATCACAATGGAAACCAGGTGTTATCAATACAATGGAGTAATGACCCTAAAGGCATTTCAGGGCTCCTGGAGGCGGCCTCTCCCATCACAAGCCCAGACTGCAAGGGCCTGGGGAGCAGATCTTTTTACTGTCTCCATAGTTTTACCTTTTCCAGAATGTCATGTATTGAAACCTTTTGGGATTATTCTTTCCCGTTTGTTTATTTTGGTCTCTGTCTTTGATGTTGCAGTCTTTTCTCAAATGCTTGCCGATCAGTGGTTGTTAACTGATATTTAAGAATGCAGCAATAAAAATCTCTCTGTGCATGGGGACAGGGCTAGGCAACTGGTGTCTGTTTTTTTTTTTTTTTTTTGTAAGTGTAATTAGGGATCTGACTATTATACTGCAGACTCTCTGAATGCCAAATGCCATGGTCTTTTCTCTAACGTTGTTCAGTTTCATTAGAGAAGAACTCTACATTTTTTGCCTAATAGTTAGACACCTGGCCGCTGTAAACTGTACACAAAGGGATGAGTTGACAGTTTTATATATAGCCTTTCAATTAAAATCCCTGTTTTCAGCCCCACATCTCACTCCCACCCTTCATCATACCTGGCATTGTCAAGACCAAGACACTCCAGGCTCCTGCAGAGAAAGAGCAACTCCTTCCTCTGAAGCATCACCTCCATGCATACTCCAGGCTGTGGCTTCCTCCACCATGCTCCATCAGTCACCATTCCTCCATTTACTTCCTATCTTCCAGAAATCAGATGAAATCTCTCTTCTGCTGATGAACCTGCTCCCATTGTCTTCATCATTGTGTTTTTTTACCTTTTTAAAATTTTATTTATGGCTGGGTGCAGTGGCTTATGCCCGTAATCCCAGCACTTTGGGAGGCCGAGGTGGGCAGATCACCTGAGGTCAGGAGTTCAAGACCAGCCTGGCCAACATGGTGAAACCCCGTCTCTACTAAAAATACAAAAATTAGCTGGGCATGGAGGCTCACACCTGTAATCCCAGCTGCTCGGGAGGCTGGGGCAGCAGAATCACTTGAACTGGGAAGCGGAGGTTACAGCAAGCTGAGATCGCGCCACTGCACTCCAGTCTGGGAGACAGAGCAAGACTCTGTCTCAAAAATTTAAAAAATAAGTAAATAAAAATAAATAAAATTTATTTATGATCATTTTTAGCAGGGTCTCAGGAGGAAGTGGAGATAAACACATGGTAAATCTGTCTTCTTGACCTGGAGATCTACTAGTCTTTAACTGTTTTATTGTTTTTTTTTCTGGTAATTATCTTCATATCTCTAAATATATACAGATTTTTCTATTTATTAACTTATTTATCAATTTTAGTCATCATCTACTGACTTCCTGTTATTTACACCACCCAAATGCCCTCCTCTCATTTCCCCAATATAGCCATGTCACTAATTACATATTCTCTATTCCTTACCTTTGTGCCTTTAACTAAGACTTATATTCTCCTTTCTGTATCTTAACTTTTCCCATCTGTACTTTTACTTTTATATTAACAAGGTTAATACTTTTTTTTTTTTTTTTTTTTTGAGCCTGAGTTTTGCTCTTGTTACCCAGGCTGGAGTGCAATGGTGCGATCTCGGCTCACTGCAACCTTCCTCTCCTGGGTTCAAGCGATTTTCCTGCCTCAGCCTCCCAAGTAGCTGGGATTATAGGCGCCCGCCAGCACCGTCAGCTAATTGTTTTGTATTTTTAGTAGAGACAGGGTTTCACCACGTTGGCCAGGCTGGTCTCAAACTTCTGACCTCAGGTGATCCACTCGCCTCAGCCTCCCAAAGTGCTGGGATTACAGGCGTGAGCCACCGCACCCGCCCGAAGGTTAATAATTTATATCCTGGGCCGGGCGCGGTGGCTCAAGCCTATAATCCCAGCACTTTGGGAGGCCGAGGCGGGTGGATCACGAGGTCAGGAGATCGAGACTATCCTGGCTAACATGAGGAGTGAACCCATCTAAAAAACAACAGTGGTGAAGCCTAAATCTCAGCAGGAGGCTAATGGCGTCGAACCCAGGAGGCCAGGCACCAGGTAGGCAGAATCCTGCTCCCACAGCCTCCAGCCCTGGGGTTTCAAGGATAGTCTAAAAAAAAAAAAAAAAAAACAAAAACAAAAAACAAAAGATTTATATCCTGCCGGTAGCGGTGGCTCCGCGCCTGTAATCCCAGCACTTTGGGAGGCCAAGGCAGGTGGATCTAAGGTCAGGAGATGGGCCATCCTAGCTGGCATGGTAAGCCCTTCTCTAATAAAAATACAAACAAAAATTAGCCGGGTGTGGTGGTGGGCGCCTGTAGTCCCAGCTACTCTGGAGGCTGAGGCAGGAGAATGGCGTGAACCCGGGAGGCGGAGCTCGAAGTGAGCCGAGATCGCGCCACTGTACTCCAGCCTGGGGGACAGAACAAGACTCCGTCTCAAAAAAAAAAAAAAAAATTATATCCTGTTTGTAACCATAATTTATGTCATCCTGAGACAGGAATAATATAGGATGGTTACAGGAGAATAGAAAATTCCAGGCAGCAGTTTCATGTGAATAGCAAAAATGAAACTGTTAAAATAGCTGCATAATCTGGGACTGATAAGTATTTACCCTATTGTGATGATATAAATATTGTTCCAGAAAGATCCAATTAGCATAGTATGATTATATATTTTTTTTCCTTTTTTTTTTTTTTTTTTTTTTTGACAAGGTCTTGCTCTGTCCCCCAGGCTGGCATGCAGTCGCACGATCACAGCTCACTGCAACCTTGATCCCTGGGGCTCAGGTGAGATCTTCCTGTCTCAGCCTCCCGAGTAGCTGGGACTACCGGGGTGTGTCACCATGCCCAGCTAATTTGTTTTTTGTATTTTTTGTAGAGACAGGGTTTCTCCATATTGCCCAGGTTGGTCTCAAACTTCTGGGCTCAAGTTATCTACCTGCCTCGGCTTACCAAAATCCTGGGATTACAGGTGTGGGCCACCATGCCTGGCCTATATTTCTTTTCTTGTACAGTTTTTTTTCCCCTGGAGTTTCTAATTATCTTTCTTTTCTTCGTTGCGTTGTCTGACTTTATCACCTAAAGTTATTCCAAATTCTCAAGGAAAGTATAAAATAATTTGAATCCCCCTTTTTCCCAGATGCCTTCTTCCTGGAGTCCTCCGTCTTCCTGTTCCAATTTGGACTGATTGCTCTGTAGGCCTGCGGTGCAGCTGCCATCCTGGGACATCTCTTCATTATTCTTCTAGGTCGGACTCTGATATACTTTGGATATTTATCTTCACCCAAATGTCATGTCGAATGCTGGAGGTGGGGCCTGGTGGGAGATGTTTCAGTCGTGGAGGCCGATCTCTCATGGTTCAGTACTATCTTTGCAATAGTGAGTGAGTTACTGGGAAATCTGGTCGATGAAAAGTATGTGGCACCCCAACCCCCCATTCTCTTTTGCTCCTGCTTTCACCATGTGACACGCCTGCTTCCCCTTTGCCTTCTGCCATAATTGTAAGCTACCTTAGGCCTCCCTAGAAGCCAACCAGATGCCAGCACCATGCTTTCTATAAAACCTGCAGAACCATGACCAACTAAACCTCTTTTCTGTATGAATTACCTAGTCTCAGGTAGTTCTTGGTAGCAATGCAAGAATGGCCTAATACAAACCCAATCTTTCTTGGACCCCATATCTTCCTCTTTCTTAGTTTACTCCCTTGTAGTGGACATTGTAGTTGTTCTGCAGCATCCGTTCCACTCCTCTCCCGCTGTGTAACAACTATGGGATGTGAGTGGGATTCACCCCACCACCAGCTCTAGGTGTAGGCCTTTATTGGTATAAACTGATCTGAGTAATTTCACCCTCCTAGCCACAGTGATGACTGGTTCAGGGATGACCCAATCACAATGAGGCTTAGGACTTTTATTCAGCTTTTGAGGGAGGAGATGACCTATCTTCCCTTGGATAAGAACAAAGAAGCATGTAGCCTGGTTGCTGCTGTTAGCCATCTTGTGAACATGTGGAAGGCCTACCTGAGGATGGAGCTGAAAAATGGAGGAGGCGGAGCCAAGAGAATCACAGAAATGGAACCATATTCCGGATCATGCCATGCCTGAAGTCTCCCTGCCCGTGGACTCTTCAGTTAAGTGAGCCAATGAATTGCATTTCCTATTCAAGACGGCTTGAGTTGGGTTTTCTATTGCTTGCCCCTGAAAGCATTCTAATTTATGTTTTCGGTTTTTTCACTCTGGAAAGGGGATGGGTGCATGTTTGGTTTATATGAGGTATATTTACACTGCATTCAATGGAAACATTTTTTCAAAGTGTAAGTATGGGAGGAAGAGTATGTGTGGATGTTAGACAACCAAAGGAATGAATTCTAGTGCTCCCGAACATCCTTTCATCCTGTTTTGGGGGATTTCCCTCTAGAGTCTTGGTGAGAGGCAGGATCCCACTTCTTACTATGGAAAATGATGGTGGTCAGATACTTACTTTCCCTGACCACGAGGCAACAAGGACTGACTAATCTTTTCATGGCTTTGAATCTGGAGCCAGCAACACAAATAAACCAGAAATATTACAAAATTAACATAAGGATGATAGATTAGGAGAATATGTTTGTGATATGCAAACCTGACAAAAGAACAATAAATAGAAAAAGAAGATAGTAAATGCAATAGGAAAATGGGCATAGGATATGAAGAATAAGTTACAGAAGGGGAAACTTGAGTTTACACAAGGGGAGATTTGAATATATTAAGAGATTTTTATCCCTACTGGTAATTTGAGAAACGAAAATTAAAATAATGGTGAGAAGTCACTACAGCAATGGTAACATGTAGAAAGTCAGATGTTATCAAGGGCTGATGAGGATGTGAGGAAAAGGGCAACCGTGAGTTGGAATGTAAACTGGTACGGGAATTCCAGAGAGAGTTTGGCAGCACCCATGAAATTAAGTATGTGAATACCCTACAACCCAGCAGTCCTGCTTCTGGGCATATATGCCAGAGAAATTCTCACACAAGTCCTAAGGAAATATAGTTGAGGTTGTTCATTGCAGCACTGTTTGTGGTAGTGAGGAATTGGAAGCAATCCAGGTGTTCATCACCATGGGATGGGGTAAGTAAACTGTCGTATATTCATAGAATGGAAAATTACGAAACAATTAAAAGTAATAAGCTAGATTTACATAGAGCCACATGGATAGGTCTCCAAAACCCAGTACTGAGTGAAAAAAGTGAGAAACACTGTGATACTTGTAGCATAATTCTCTTTATGAAAATGTAAAACAACAGTGTATTTTCATGGATATACACATAAATAAACATATGAAAGGTGGGTTGAAAGTTTACATATATTAATTATACTAAGAGGCTAAGTGTAATTAAGTTGGGCAGGAGAATGAGAGTGAGGATAGGGACTGATGGGGAAGAAGAAGAATAAAACAAATAAGGTAAAAGAGCAGCCTTCAGTGAACTGGTGATAATGTGCTGTGAATTGCAGATTATGATTAACTCAACTCTGAAGTCCACAACAAATAAACCAAAACAACAGATGTCAGGACAATTAGAGCTCCTTTGCAGTGCCATGTGCTGGTAGGATAAGATTCACTGGTAGGAGTAGTGGGGGTACCAGTACCAGCAGCAGCCTTCTAACCAGGCTGTTTCTGTGGTGGGCGCTTAGCTGTGGTTCCTCCTGCCTATCTTCCTAGCTCCTACTCTGTGTTTTCAGCCTGATTCTCCAGACTTCTGTGAGCTAACTGATAACTTCATAATAAATCCCTTTCCTGCATAACTTAACTAGAGTCCGCTTCTGTTACTTGAATCCAAGAACCGTGACTGATGCATCATGCATTTTGTTGGAGAACATCCTTAAGTAACTTCTCTTCTTTTTCCTGTACATACCTACTTATGATAAAGTAACTTCTTAACCCATTTATGCCTGAGGTTGCATTTTTAAAATTTCTGCCATCAGACTTTGGCAATGAGCTTCAGCAGTACAATATAAATAATTCTCACACGCTTAGTGTTCCAAAAACGGAACACTAGGCATAAAAAAAGGTAAATTCGGGGTTCTTTGCATGTCTGGAAATGTAGTTGTTATTTGACCTTCATAAGGACAGTTTAGCTTTAGAATTCTATGTTTAAAATATTCTTTCATCTGAATTTTGAAGATAACGCTTTTAGTGTGCGTTGTCATCACTGTTGATTAGAACTCAGATGTTAATGTTATTGTTATTGTCATTCCTTTCTTGGCAACTTGTTTTCCCCACTTCTGAAAGCTTAACATTTTTCTTGACACCTAATGTTTTGAAATGTCACAATGACCTACTCAGAACTGGGATGTTTTTTCCATTATCTGTTTTGCTGAGCACTTCGTGGGTGGACTCTTTTTATCTGAAATTCGTGTCTCTACTCTGTGAAATCACTGTTTTATTTGTTTGATAATTTCCTTCCTTTTATTTACCCTGTTCTCTTTTCTAGAACTCCTATTAATGTATAATTATATACATTTAGTGTATATAATGTTTAATTATATACATTTATGTATAATTAAATTGTATAATTGTGTTTTTCCTCTTTTTTTCTCATATTTTCCATGTCTTTGTGGAGGTTTTTAAAAAATTTATTGAGATAATTGTAGATTCACATTCATAGCCAGTTGCAAGAAATAATACACTTTACCCAGTTTTCTCAATAACATTTTGCAAAACCTTAATATGATATCACTACTAGAATAGTTTTTAAATTAATAGGCTTTACTTTTTGAACAGTTTTATGTTTACAGAAAAATTAAGTGGGAGGAACGAAAGGGGCGAGTGAATACAGCACCTTCAACTGAAATGCCCAGGTTCTCCCATTGGGACTGATTAGGGAAATAACTGGACCCACGGAGAATGAAGAAAAGCAGAGTGGGGCGACAGCCCAACCGGGAGCAACACCCCCACACCCAGTCAAGGAAAGCGGTGAGTGATTGTGCGACCCTGGAAACCATGCTTCTCCCATGGATCTTTGCAACCTGTGGTTCAGAAGATCCCCTTGTGAGCCCACGCTTCCAGGGCCTTGGGTCTGACACACACAGCTGAGTCTGGGCAGAGCAGCCGCTCAGGCACGCACAGACCTAGGAGCTTTACATACTCTGGCCCAGGATCTCCAACAAACATGTCTGCAACTCAGACATGAGGCAGGAGACAAGGCCGGAGGTCCCCCACATACCCCTAGGAAGGGGGCGGAATCCAGGGAGCTGAGTGGCATCTCTCTATCTTTTTTTTTTTTTTTTTTTTTTGAGACAGAGTCTCACTCTGTTGTCCAGGCTGGAGAGCAGTGGCGGCATCTCCGCTCACTGAAACCTCTGCCTCCCGGATTCGAGCGATTCTCCGGCCTCAGCCTTCTGAATAGCTGGGATTACAGGCTCCTGCCACCACACCGGCCTCATTTTTGTATTACTAGTAGGGACAGGGTTTCGCCATGTTGGCCAGGATGGTCTCGAATTCCTGACCTCAAGTGATCCACCCACCTCCGCCTCCCAAAGTGCTGGGATTACAGGCGTGAGCCACCGCGCCCAGCCTGAGTGGCGTCTTTCTGGAGGCCCCACTTCCACTGCACCTCACAAGGTAAGACTCACTGGCTTGGAATTCCAGCCAGCTACTGGCAACAGGGTGGAGCCTACCTGAGACCAGACTGAACCTTCTTGAGGATAGGCAGGCGTCATCTCTGTTGTTTGGTCGACTCAGCTGTTCCAGCCTGTGGGCTTTGGAAAGTCCAAACGGCCCAGACAAGGAAGAGTCCCCAGAACAGAGCACCACAGCAGCGTTGCCAGATCGTGGCCAGACTGCTTCTTTATGTGGCGCCGGATCCATTCTTCTTCACTGGGTGGGACCTCCCAGCCAGGCCCTCCAACCCTCCACCGCTTTGTATTAGGGACAGAACCCTGATCTCTCCCTGGGACAGAGTGCCTGAGGAGGGAAGGCCACCACCTGTCGGCGTTTGGACCAGGCCAGCCATTTTGTTCAGCCTGCAGGCTGGAGAGTCAAATGGTCCAGGGAGGGTATCCCCAGCCAGCGCGGCACAGCAACCTTGCCAAATTGTGGCCAGACTTCCTCTTTAAGCAGGGGCCCCATCCCATTTCCTCCTCACTGAGTGGGACCTCCCAGCCAGGCCCTCCAGCCACATCCACCCGCACATATTAGGGACAGAACCCTGATCTCTCCCTGGGACAGAGTGCCTGAGGGAGGGGAAGGCCGCCACCTGTGTTGGTTGAATGACAGCCATTCCAGCCTGCAGGCTTTGGAGAGTCCAAATGGTCCAGAGGAGGAAGGGTATCCCCAGCAGCGCGGCACAGCAACCTTGCCAAATTGTGGCCAGACTTCCTCTTTAAGCAGGGCCCCATCCATTCCTCCTCACTGAGTGGGACCTCCCAGCCAGGCACTCCAGCCACACCCGTCCTCACGTGTTAGGCACAGAGCTCTGATTTCTCCCTGGGAGGGAGTGCCTGGGGGAGGGGAGGGCTGCCACCTGGGTTGGTTGGAGGAGGACTTAGCCCTTCCAGCCTGCGCGCTTTGGAGAGTCTAAGGTGACACGGGCAGAGGCAGTTCCCCACCACAACACAGCTGTTTTGTCAAGGTGTGGCCAGGCTGCTTCTTTAAGTGGGACCCTGATCCACTCCTCCTCGCAGGGCAGGTCCTCCCAGCCGGGTCCTCCTAGATGGGGCATCTGGCCACCCCCACTCACGTTCTACAGGGCCAACAGAGCTCTAATTTCTCCGTGGGATGGAGTGCCTGAGGGGCAGGGCAGGCCACCACCTTGGCCGTCTGGGCTTCTCAGCTGGTCCAGTTTGTGGGCCTTCAAGAGCTCAAACCATTTGGGGACTGAAGGGATCCCCAACACAGCACAGGTGCCTTACCAAAAAGCAGCCAGACTGCTTGTTTAAGCAAGCCCCTGATCCTGTTCCTCCTGACTAGATGAGACCTCCCAACTGGGGTCTCCTGCCACCTCCTACAGGTGTGTTCGGGCTGGCAATAGGCCAGTACACTCCTGGGACAGAGCTTCCAGAGGAAGGGACAGGGTGCCATCTTTCCTGTTTCACCAGTGATACCTTCAGGTACAGGAAAAACCAAGGCAACTAGGGTCTGGAGTGGAGCCCCAGCAAACCACAGCAGCCCTGTGGAAGAGTGGGAAGACTCTAAAAAGAAAAACAAACAGAAAACAACAACAACAAACACAAAAATCCAACCCAAAGGTCAGCAACCTCAAAGACTGAAGGTAGATAAACCCACAAAGATGAGAATCAGTGCAAAAATACTGAAAACTCAAAAGGCCAGAGTGTCCTCTTTCCTCCAAATGACTGAAACACCTCTCCAGCAAGGGCTCAGAACTGGGCTCCTATTCAAAACAGTATTGGAAGTTCTGGCCAGGGCAATGAGGCAAGAGAAAGAAATAAAGGTATTCAGATAGGAAGAGAGGAAGTCAAACTATCTGTGTTTGCAAGTAACATGATCCTATATCTAGAAAACCCCATTGTCTCAGCCCCAAAGTTTCTTAACCTGATAAGCAACTTCAGCAAAGTCTCAGGATACAAAAATCAGTGTGCAAAAATTGCTAGCATTTCTATATACCAACAACAGGCAAGCAGAGAGTCAAATCATGAACGAACTCCCATTCACAATTGCTACGAAAAGAATAAAATACCTAGGAATACAGCCAACAAGGGAAATGAAGGACCTCTACAAGGAGAACTACAAAACACTGCTTAAGGAAATCAGAAAGGACACAAACAAGTGGGAGCTGAATGATGAAATCACATGGACACATGGTGGGGAGCAAAACACACTGGGGGCTGTCAGAGGATGGGAAGTGAGAGGAAGGAGAGCATAAGGAAGAACAGCTAATGGATTATGGGCTTAATACTCAGGTGCTGGAATGATCTGTGCAGCAAACCACCATAACACACATTTACCTATGTAACAAACCTGCACATCCTGCACATGTACTCCTGAACTTAAAATAGAAGTTGGAAATAAAAGAAAAGAAAAATTGAGTGGAAAGTATAGAGAGTTCCCATATACCACCTCACTCTGCTTATTTTTCCTGTTATTAACATCTTGAGTTAGTGTGGTATATTTGTTAGAATTGATGAATCAATATGGATATATTATTATTAATTAAAATACATAATTTACATTAGGGTTGATTCCGTGTTGTACCTTCTATGGGTTATGACAAATGTAATGTGTAATGACATGTGTCCACCATTACAGTATCAAACCCTAAATATTACCTGTGTTTCACCTACTCTCTCCCTACTACCACTTCTGAATCTCTCTGAACCACTGACCTTTTTACTGTCTTCATAGTTTTGCCCTTTCTAGAATGTCATATAGTTGGAATCCCAGTATGTGGCCTTCTCAGATTGGCTTCCTTCACTTAGCAATCTGAAGTTAAGATTCATCCTTTTTTTTTATGGCTTTATAGCTCATTTCTTTTTAGTATTGAATAATATTCCCTTGTATGAATGTACCAACAGCTTGTTTATCACTATTGAAGGACATCTTGCTTGCATCCAAGTTTTGGCAATTATGAATAAAGCTGCTATAAAAAATCTCATATGAGGGTTTTTGTATGGATGGAAGTTTAGAACTCACTAGGGTAAATACCAAAGGGTGTGATTATAGCATCATATGATAAGAGTATGTTTAGTTTCATAAAAAACTGCCAAACTGTGTTCCAAAGTGGTTGTAACATTTTGCATTCCCACCAGCAATGAATGAGAGTTCCTGTTGCTTCACATCCCTAGCAGCAATTGGTGTTGTCAGTTTTTTGGATTTTAGCCCTTATAATAGGTATGTAGTGGTAATTGCAAATTAAAATAACAATCAGAAACCACTACACATGTATTAGAATTGGTCTATATGTCTGTTTTTATGTCAGTACCACACTGTTTTGATTACTGTAGCTATGCAATATGCTTGTTTTGTTTTGTTTTGTTTTCGAGACAGAGTCTGGCTCTGTCACCCAGGCTGGAGTGCAGTGGCGTGATCTTGGCTCACTGCAAGCTCCGCCTCCCGGGTTCATGCCATTCTCTTGCCTCAGCCTCCCAAGTAGCTGGGACTACAGGCACCCGCCACCATGCCTGGCTAATTTTTTTGTATTTGTAGTAGAGACGGAGTTTCACCATGTTAGCCAAAATGGTCTTGATCTCCTGACCTCGTGATCCACCTGCCTCGGCCTCCCAAAGTGCTGGGATTACAGGTGTGAGCCACCACGCCTGGCTGCTATGTAATATGCTTTGAAATCATGAAGTGGGAAAAATACAACTTTGTTCTTTTTTAAAAGATTGTTTAGGGTACTTGGGGTCCCTTGAAATATTAATTTCAGGATACATTTTTCTATTTCTGCAAAAAATACTATTGTGACTTTGATACTGATTGCAATAAATCTGTAGATCACTTTGTGTACTATTGACATTTTAACAATATTATTTTCCAATCCATGAACACAGTTCAGTCCAGTTTTCTTCAGCAACACTTTGTAGTATTTGTTTTGTTTTGTTTTTGAGACAGAGTCTCACTCTGTTGCCCAGGCTGGAGTACAGTGGCACAATCTTGGCTCACTGCAACCTCTGCCTCCCAGGTTCAAGCTATTCTCCGGCCTCAGACTCCCGAGTAGCTGGGATTACAGGTATGCCCCACCATGCCTGGCTAATTTTTGTATTTTTAGGAGGCACAGGGTTTTGCCATGTTGGCCAGGCTAGTCTCAAACTCCTGACCTCAAGTGATCTGGTCGCCTCAGCCTCCCAAAGTGCTGGGATTACAGGTGTGAGCAACTGCGCCTGGCCTTTTCTATTCTAAATAGAATTTTAAAATTAATTTCCTTTTCAAATTGTTCATTGTTAGAGAAATGAAACTGATTTTTGTGTGTTGATTTTGTATTCTGCAACTTCACTAAATTTATTTTTTAGTTCTAACAGGTGTGTGTGTGTCTCTCTGTGTGTGTCTGTGTGTGTAATCTTTATGGTTGTCTGCATATGAGATCATATCATTAGACATAACTATTTCTCCCTTTCTAATTTGGATGCCTCTTATTTCTTTTTCTTTTCTAATTGCTCTGGCTAGAACTTCCAATACAATGTTGAATAGAAGTGATGATAGTGGGAATCCTTGTTTGTTTCTCATCTTATAGGAAACGTTTTGAATCTTCCACTGTTAAGTATGATGTTAGCTGTGGGCTTTTCATATATGGCCTTTAGTATCTTGAGGTATTTTCCTGCTATTCATTCCTAGTTTATAGAGTGTTTTTATCATAAGTGGCTGTTAAATTTTGTCAAATGTTTTTCTATGTTAGTTGAGGTGATAATGTGGACTTTTTCCATTATTCTGTTAATGTGGTTTATTACATTGATTGATTTTCATATGTTGAACCAACCTTGCATTTCAGTAATAAATCCACTTGTCATGATGTATAATTCTCTTAATGTGCTGTTGAACTCTGTTTGCTATTATTTTGTTGAATATTTTTGAATCAATATTTATCAGAGATATTGGTCTATAGTTTTCTTGTAGTGCCTTTGTCTGGCTTTGGTATCAGGAGAATGCTAGTCTCATTAAATGAGTTTAGAAGTTTTCCGTCCTCTTCAATTTTTTTTTTTTTTGGAAGAGTTTCAGGGGTATCTGTGTTCTTCTTTAAATGCTTTGTAGAATCCATGAGTGAACCCATAGGGTCCTGAGGTTTTCTTTTGGGATGTTTTTGATAGCTGATTCAGTGTCCTTGCTAATTACAGATTTGTTCAGATTTTCTATTTCCGCATGATTCAGTTTTGGTGGGTTTGTTTTCTGGGAATTTGTCCCTTTCATCTAGGTTATCCAATTTGTTGACCTATAATTATTCACAGTAGTCTCTTAAGATCCTTTATATTTCTGTAAAATTGTTTTTTTTTCTTGCTATAAATTTTAAATTTTTTATTTTTGTTCTGGAAATTTTATATTTACTTAATCCTTATATGTAATAGAAACGTAATCCATTGAGCCTTTGGATAAACAAAATTTTCAGCGTTTACTCATAATATATTCTTCAAATTATCCCACACAAAACTGCTTAGAAAGAATGTGTTAAAATATATTGATAATTAAAAAACAAGCACAACAAC
Organism: Papio anubis; assembly: GCF_008728515.1. Classification (NCBI taxonomy): domain Eukaryota; kingdom Metazoa; phylum Chordata; class Mammalia; order Primates; family Cercopithecidae; genus Papio; species Papio anubis. Next base: position 92,463,450 of record NC_044996.1, read on the forward strand.
ATAAAGAATCTTCCTCTATTTCAGGAGAAATGATTTACTGTGAAGATATCCTTTTAACATCTTTGTTGTCAATTCTGGGTGAACCAAGATGGTCGCTTTCCGTCTCGTTCAATGATCCTCTTGCCCTGATCTTGTTCAGATGGTGTCTCTCCCGTGTACAGCACCATAGTCTCTATGGTGGGAGCCTTAAAAGGCCCCCCTTCTTGTTTCCCTATCTGTCGTCTGATTTCTGCAGTCTCCTTGTGCACTTTCTCATAGCAGTAGCCACAAAGGACATTTCTGTTTCAGGTGACCACATTCAGGACAAACATCTGTATTGTTCTTTTTTTTTATTTTCTTTTTGAGACAAAGTCTCGCTCTGTCGCCCAGGCTGGAGTGCAGTGGTGTGACCTCGGCTCACTGCAACCTCTGTGTCCCGGGTTCAAGCGATTCTTCTGCCTCAGCCTCCCGAGTAGCTGGGACTACAGGCGCATGCCACCATGCCCGGCTAATTTTTTGTATTTTTAGTAGAGATGGGGTTTCACGATATTGGCCAGGCTGGTCTCGATCTCCTGACATCGTGATCTGCCCACCTCGGCCTTCCAAAGTGCTGGGATTACAGGTGTGAGCCTCCGTGCCCGCCTATACTGTTCTTAACTTTAATAAGCTTCTGAGAGTTTCTTCTCCTACACAAGTTAACTTCAATGGTGCGTCTGTTTTTGGGAGCTGCAATCCAAAAGATACTGTACCAAAGGCTGGAATTCTCATTACTTCCACTGGTATCATTTGCTGGCTCTGTAAATATGGCTGGGCCCTGTACTGCTAATGCTGGTCCCCACGGAGGACTGGGAAAGCCCGGCCGGCTCTGCGGAAGCTTCTGCAGTAGTCGCTCCCAGTAGTTTCGAAGCAGTCCCTGGGCCGCAGGCCACGGTGGAACCGAAACATTGGTTTTAACGTCCACTCTTTATTTCTGATTTTAGTTATTTGGGTCTTCTCTTTTTTTTTCTTAGTTAATCTGGCTAACAATTTGTCAATTTTGTTAATCTTCTCAAAGAAGCAACTCTTGATATTCTTGATTTTCTCGATTATTTTTCTATTTACTATTTCATTTTTCTCTGCTCCATTGTTTCCTTCGTTCTTCTAGCTTTGGGTTATTTTGTTTTTATTTTTCTAGAGCCTTACAGTGTAAAGTTAGATTGTTCATTTGAGATCTTTCTTTTTTTTTAGTATAAGTGATGACAGCTATAAAGTTCCCTTTCCAGTGCAGTTGCCACATCCTACAAGTTTTGGTAAGTTGTATTTTCGTTTCTTTTCTTTTCTTTTCTTTTCTTTTTTTTTTTTTTTTTTTTTTTGAGACGAAGTCTTGCTCTGTCGTCCAGGCTGGAGTGCAGTGGCGTGATCTCACTTCACTGCCACCTTCATCTCCCGGGTTCAAGCAATTCTCCCGCCTCAGCCTCCCAAGTAGCTGGGATTACAGGTGTGTGCCACCAAACCCGGCTAATTTTTGTATTCTTTGTAGAGATGGGGTTTCACCATGTTGGCCAGGCTGCTCTTGAACTCCTGACTTCAGGTGATCCACCCACCTCAGCCTCCCAAAGTGCTGGGATTAAAGGCGAGAGCCACTGCGCCCAGCCCTTAACTTTTAAGTTCAAGGGTATGTGTGCAGGTTTGTTAGATAGGTAAACTTGTGTCACAGGTGTTTGTTGTACAGATTATTTCATCACCCAGGTATTAAGGCTAGTACCCATTAGTTATTTTTCCTGGTCCTCTCCCTCCTCCCATCCTCCACCCTTCAATAGGCCGCAGTGTCTGTTGTTCCCCTCTATGTGTTCATGTGTTCTCATTTAACTCCAACTTGTAAATGAGAACATGCAGTGTTTGGTTTTTTGTTCCTGTATTAGTTTGCTAAGGATGATGGCCTCCAGCTCCATCCATGTTCCTGCAAGGAACATGATCTTGTTCTTTGTTATGGTTGCATAGTATTCCATGGTGTATATGTACCACGTTTTCTTTATCCAGTCTACTATCATTGATGGGCATTTAAGTTGATTCCATGTCTTTGCTGTTGTGAATAGTGCTGCAATGAACATACATGTGCATGTGTCTTTATGATAGAATGATTTATATTCTTTTGGAAATATACCCAGTAATGGGATTTCTGGGTTTTGTTTTGTTTTGTTTTTTGTTTGTTTGTTTGGTTTGTTTTTGAGACAGTCTCACTCTGTCACCCAGCCTGGAGTGCAGTGGCGTGATCTTGGTTCACTGCAACCTCTGACTCCTGGGTTCAAGCAATTCTCCAACCTCAGCCTCCCGAGTAGCTGGGACTATGCACCACCATGCCTGGTTAATTTTTGTATTTTTAGTAGAGACGGGGTTTCACCATGTTGGCCAGGCTGGTCTTGAACCCCTGACCTCGTGATCCTCCCACCTCGGCCTCCCAAAGTGCTGGGATTATAGGCGTGAGCCACTGCACCCGGCCAGTAGTTCTGTTTTTAGCTCTTTGAGGAATTGCCCCACTGCTTTCTACAATGGTTGAACTACTTTATACTCCCACCAACAGAATATAAGCATTTCTTTTTCTCTACAACCTTGCCAGCACCTGTTAATTTTTGACTTTTTAATAATAGCCATTCTGACTGGTGTGAGATGGTATCTCATTGTGGTTTTGATTTGCATTTCTCTAATGATCAACGATGCTAAACTTTTTTTTCATATGCTTATTGGCCACATGTATGACTTCTTTTGAGAAGCGTCTGTTCATGTCCTTTGCCCACTTTTTAATGGGGTTGTTCTTCTTCTAGTAAATTTGTTTAAGTTCCTTATAGATGCTAGATAGTAGACCTTTGTTGGATGCATAATTTGGAAACATTTTCTCCCATTCTGTTAGGTTGTCTGTTTACTCTGTTGATAGTTTCTTTTGCTGTGCAGAAGCTTTTTAGTTTAATTAGCTCCCATTTGTAAATTTTTGCTTTTGTTGCAATTACTGTTGGTATCTTTGTCATGAAATCTTTGCCCATTTCTATGTCCAGAATATGCCACATTTTCTTGATCTACTCCATTGTTGGTGCATGCTTAGGTTGGTTTCATGACTTTACTATTGTAAATAGTGCTGCAATAAACATACAAGTTCTGGTTGTCTTTCTAATATAATGATTTATTTTCTCTGGGGGGATACCCAGTGGGTGGGATTGCTGGCTCAAATGATAATTCTATTTTCAGTTCTTTGAGATATCTCCACACTGTTTTCTACAGAAGTTGAACTAATTTACATTCCCACCAGCAGTGTATGAGTGTTCCTTTTTCTCTACATCCATGCCAACATGTGTTGGTTTTTAACTTTTTAATAAAAGTCTTTCTGGCTTATGTAAGATGGTATCTCAGTGTGGTTTTAATTTGCAATTTTCTTAAATGCTTTTTGTGCATCTGTTGGGATAATTATGTGATTTTTTAGCTTTTATTCTACTAATGTGGTGTATCGCATTAATTGATTTTCATCGTTAAAACATCTTTGATACATTGGTGTTGTATGGGAAGTAAAATTTAGAAATCCTTACATCCCAGGGATAAATCCCACTTGGACATGGTGTATAATCCTTTTAATGTGCTGTCTGATTCAGTTTTGTAGTATTTTATTGAGGATTTTTACGTCTATATTCATCAGAGATATTGGCCTGTTGTTTTCTTTTATGGTAATGTCCGGCTTTGTATCAGGGTAATGCTGGTCCCATAAAATGGGTTTTAAGCATTCCCTCTTCTTCATTTTTTGGAAGAGTTTGAGAAGAATTGGCATTAATTCTTCTTTAATTTTTATTAGGATTCGCCAGTGAAGCCATCTAGTTCTGGGCTTTTCTTTCTTGGGAGGCTTTTTTATTACTGACTGAAAGTCCTTACTAACTATAGTTCTGCTCAGATTTTCTATTTCTTCATGCTTTAGTCTTAGTAGGTTGTACATTTGTAGGAATTTATCCATTAAATTTATCCATTAAATAAACTCTTCTTCTAGTTTATCCAGTTTTCCGGCATATAATTGTTCACAGTAGTCTCTTATGATCCTTTTTATTTCTGTTGCAATATCTCTTTTTTCATTTATGATTTTATTTATTTGAGTCTTCAATCATTTTTAGTCAATTTTGCTTATCTTTAAAAAAATTTTTAGTTTTGTTGATTTTTTCTGTTGATTTTCTATTTTCCAGTTTGTTTATTTCTGCTCCAATTATTGCTATTTCTTTCCTTTTCCTAACTTTGGGCATAGTTTGTTCTTTTTTTCCCTAGCTCCTTGAATTGAAAGACAGGTTGTTTACTTGAGATATTTTTTCTTTTCTAATGTAAGCATTTCTTCCTATAAGCTTCTGTCTCAGTACTGCTTTTGCTACATTCCATTAGTTTGGATATGTTTTGTTCTCATTTTCATTTGACTTGTGGTACCTTCTCATTTTCTTTTTGATTTCTTTGACCTAATGGCTTTTCCAAAAGAGTGTTGTTTAATTTCCACATATTTGAAAATTTTCAGTGTTCCTTCTGCTATTGATTTCTAGTTTTATTTCACTATTATCAGAAAACTCATCTGGTATGATTTCAATCTTAAATTTGCTAAGAAATGTTTTTGGGCCGGGCGCGGTGGCTCACGCCTGTAATCCCAGCACTTTGGGAGGCCGAGGCGGGTGGATCACGAGGTCGGGAGATCAAGACCATCCTGGCTAACACGGTGAAACCCCGTCTCTACTAAAAATACGAAAAATTAGCCGGGCGTGGTGGCGGGCACCTGTAGTCCCAGCTACTTGGAGGCTGAGGCAGGAGAATGGCGTGAACCCGGGAGGCGGAGCTTGCAGTGAGCCGAGATCGTGCCACTGCATTCCAGCCTGGGCGACAAAGCGAGACTCCGTCTCAAAAAAAAAAAAAAAGAAAGAAAAGAAATGTTTTTGACCTAACATGTGGTCTATCTTCGAGATTCTTCCATGTGCACTTAAAAAAATGTGTATTCTACTGTTGTTGGGTGGAATATTCTGTATGTGTCTCTTAGGTCCATTTGGTCTATGGTGTTATTTAAGTCCTCTCTTTCCCTATTGATCTTCTATCTGGGTGTTTTATACATTATTGAAAGTGGGATATTGAAGTGTCCTACTATTATTGTATTGCTGTCTATTTCTTCCTGTCAATGTTTGCTTTATGAAATTAAGTGAACTGATGTTGGGTGCATATGTATTTGTAACGATGATATCTTTCTGGAAGATTAGTCTTTTTATCATTATATAATGTTCTTCTTTGTCACTTGTGACAATTTTTGACTTAAATTATTATTTGTCTGATATGAGTATTGCCACCCCTTCTTTCTTTTGTTTACCATTTGCATGAGATTTTTTTCCATGCCGTTACTGTCAGCCTCTGTGTGTCCTTAAATCTAAAGCGAGTTTCTTTTAGACAGCATGTAGTTTGCTCTTTTCTTTTTTAATATGTTCAGTTACTGTATGTCTCTTCACTGGGGAGTTTAATTCATTTGCATTTAAGGTAATTATTGATAAAGAAGAATTTACAATTGCCACTTCGTTAATTGTTTTGTGTTAGTCCCATAGTTCTTTTGTCTGTCTTTTCTTCTCTTGTTGTATTCCTTTTTGTTTGTTTTATTTTTTGTATTGATATGATTTGATTCCTTTCTCTTTCTCTTTTGTGTTTCCTGTACAGGCATTTTTGTGGTTGTCATTACCTTGGAATTTATATTAAAAATTTTATAACAGCCTATTTTAAGCTGATAACAACTTCAATTCAACTGCATACATATATGCTACATCGTAACTTTTCCACCCCATACATTTTATTGTCTTATTGTCAAGATTTTCACCTATTCACATTGTGTACATTTAAACATATTTTTAGTTATTATTTTTAATATTTTAATCTTTCAACTCATACTGGAATTAAAAGTGGTTAAGCCACCATCATTACAGTAATATAATTTTCTGTATTTGTCTATATATTTACCTTTATCAATGAGTTTCATACTTTCTTATGCTATCATGTTTATGTTTAGCATCCTTTTGTTTCAACTTGAATAACTCTCTTTAGCATTTCTTGTAAGGAAGATCTGGTACTGATGAAATTTCTCAGCTTTTATTTGTGTGAGAAAGTCTTTATTTCTCCTTCGTTTTTGAAGGATTATATTGCAAGATGTAGTATTCTTGGTTGGAAGATTTTTTGGTTTTTTTTCCAACACTTTGTGTATATTATCTCATTCCTTTCTGGGCTACATAATTTCCTTTTTATTTAAACTTTTAAATTATTAATTGAAAAATTAGAACTGTATATATTTATGAGGTACAATATTATGTTATAATATATGTATACAGTGTGAAGTAATTAGATCAAGTGAATTGACGTATCCATCACCTCAAATACTTATCAATTTTTGTAGTGAGAAAATTTGAAATTTGCTCTCTTAGCAATTTTGAAATATGCAATACATTATTATTATTAACTATACTCACCATGCTGTGCAATAGATCTCAAAAAAATTTATTCCTCCTGTCTAACTGAAATTTTGTATCTGTTGACCAACATCTCTCAATTCCTCTTAACCCCTGGCCCCTGGTAACCACTATGCTGTTCTCTGCTTCTATAAGTTTGATTAACAGGTATATTAAGCTTGATTAACAGGTATATTAAGTTTTAGATTCCAAATATAAGTGAGCTCATGCAGTACTTGACTTTCTGTACCTAGCATATTTTATGTAGCATAATATCCTCCAGGTTCATCTTTTTTGTTGCAAATGGCAGGATTTCCTTCTTTTGAAATACTAAATAGTATTTCATTGTGAATGTATACATTTTCTTAATCCATTCATTTGTTGATGGACATTTAGGGTGATTCCATATCTTGGCTATTGTGAATAATGTTGCAATAAATATGGAAGTGCAGATATCTCTTTGACATACTGATTTCAAATCCTTTGGCTGTATATCCAGTAATGGGATTTCTAGATCATATGGTAGTTATATTTTTAGTTTGTAGAACGTCCACACAATTTTCCGTGATGACTCTACTAATTTACACTCCCACCAACAGCATACAAAGGTTGCCCTTTCTCTGCATCCTTGTCAACACTTGTTATTTTTTGTCTTTTTGATACTAGCCTTCCTGACAGGTGTGAGGTGATGCCTCATTCTGGTTTTAATTAACATTTACATAATGATTAATGATTTTGTTCATTTTTTCACATATCTGTTGGCCATTTGTATGCACACACATCTCTCAAGAACACATAATGATTTTCAGCGACAGTCTAGTCCAAATCTGTTTGGGATAAAAAATAAATTAACTCAGTGGAAGCATAATATTGTTACAGTACACCCAGATTTTGTCACTACACAGAACATTTAACTTTTTTTTTTTTTTTGAGACGGAGTTTTGCTCTTGTTGCCCAGACGAGTGCAATGGCATCATCTTGGCTCACCACAACCTGCACCTCCCAGGTTCAAGCGATTCTCCTGCCTCAGCCTCCTGAGTAGCTGGGATTACAGGCATGCACCACCGCGCCCAGCTAATTTTGTATTTTTAGTAGAGACAGAGTTTCTCCATTTGGTCAGGCTGGTCTTGAACTCCCAACCTCAGGTGGGAGTTCCTTGGCCTCCCAAAGTGCTGGGATTACAGGCGTGAGCCACCACGCTCGGTCCAAAACATTTAACATTTTAATCATAGTAGGTAATATTTTCTGAGTGTTTACTCTGTATTGGGCACTAGAATTATCTTCATTTCATAATAAAAGGAAAGTAAGGCTTCCAGGTGTCATTCACTCAGGGTCACAAAGCTAATAAATGGAATAGGAAATGGCACCAGGACTGTCTAACCACAGTCAACCCACATAACTACATCACAGAGCTGTCCTGGTTTCCACCAGTCACATTTAGATTAATAGTGATAGCACAACTTTCTCTAAGATCAGTGGGGGTACCTGAGAGACCTTAGTTTAAGTAAAAAGACTATTCTGGTAAGTTTGCTTCCACGGTGAATTGACATCATTTCCTCTGAAGACAGAAAACTTCTACCAGCTTTTATTAAAAAAATTTTTTTTTCATAAAACTATAACACTTAATTTTTTTTTTTTTTTTGAGACAGAGTCTCGCTCTATCGCCCAGGCAGGAGTGCAGTGGTGCAATCTTGGCTCACTGCAATCTCCGCCTCCCAGGTTCAAGTGATTCTCCTGCCTCAGCCTCCTGAGTAGCTGGGATTACAGGTGTGTGCTACTATGCCCAGCTAATTTTTGTATTTTTAGTAGAGACGGGGTTTCACCATGTTGGTCAAGCTGGTCTCGACTCCTGACCTCGTGATCCACCACCCTTGACCTCCCAAAGTGCTGGGATTACAGGTGTGAGCCACCCTGCCCAGCCAACACTTAAATTTTAGATTTATCAAAGTAATATATGCGCATCATTAAAAGAAATAAAATGCTACTAACGGGCAATTAATAAAACCTAGCAATATCCTGTAGCACTTCTTCCCATTGCATGTCCTGCAGGAAACGACTTCCAACACTTTTAGCTGTTTCTTCAGAATTTACCATTCCCAAATCCCTTCTCCTTTCCACCTCCAATTCAGAGGCTAAACAACCAGCTGTTTGCTTTCTTAGCTTCCTTTGTAGCTAAGGATGGCTGTATTATCCAGCTGTAGCCAATGAGATGTTTGCTGGGGGACTTTTACTTCCTGAACAAAGACACTTACACAGCTAATGCCATCCCCTTCCTTATTTCTGCTTTGAATATAGTCGTGCTGTCTGGAGCTGTAACAACCATCTTGTGACCATGTAGGGATTAGCATGAGGATGAAGACAACATGTTAAGGAAGAAAGTCAGAAAGAGCCTGATTTCTTGATAACATCATTGAGCAGCTGAACCCATGCCACCCTTCCTGTTAACTGAAAAATAAATAAATAAATAAATAAATAAATAAATAGAGCCATATGTGTTTAAGACACTGTCAGTTGGGTGTTTTTTGTTTGTTTGTTTGTTTGTTTTTACTTATGGCTGAAAGGAGTTTTAAGTGATGGACCACCATGATTCTTCATAATATTATTCATAATACACTTATATTACTATTTTTATAACTTAGCAATTTGAGACATTATCTTTTGACATCTCCTTATGGTACAAAAGGATTTATCTCTTTTTTATCCCCTATTTTCCCTCCATTTACTCTTTTACTAGGTTTATATTCCAATTCCTAGTAAATCAGTAGTCACTACAAAGTCAAGACATGTGGTGTAATTACCTTTAAATTTTTGTTAATGTTTCTGGTTTTAATAATTGCTTGATTTTTTTTCACTTAAATGTGCCTAGCCTTTGTTTTTCACATTTGCTTCATCAGTTCATTTATAAACCTATGAGCATATTTTTTCATAAATGTGCAAACATATCAGCCCATTGATTTAAGAAGAACACAATAAAATGCTGACTTGGAGCTCTGTGTAAGGGGAAGGTGCTTGTCAAGTCTACTATTGGACTTCTCTTTAAGGTGACTGGATGGAGACTTGCACAATCTGCCAGAGGACCACTAAATACAGAATGTGGAGGTCATTGCTCTGGGACTGTTTGATTTCTTTGGTGAACTCTCTGATATTTTGCTGGAGCGTAGATACTTGGCTCTTGTGATTTCTACCCATGAAGTAAGGGGAAGGTGGAGGGAGATCAACTGTTCCAATTCACACTTTCAATTATCCTCTGGTTGAGCCTTTATGTCTTGCTCCCACCATCAGGATACCTTTACTGCGCCTCTCCAGGATTTGGCAGGGTAGATGAGCTCTCTCCCGGTGATCTCTTCCCACATGTGGACTCTGCTCATTCCTTCCCCTGCCCTGCTTTCTCCGTTACCACCCCTCCCACCCCTTTCTGCCTGCCAGAAAGTTATTGAAATCTCTTCACCACTGATGGGAACTCCTCCAGCTTTCTTTGGAGTTGTGAGTTTATACATTTGATTCCTTTACTCTTAATTTTTAGGATCTTGAGAGTTAGAGGAGATAAATGCATTCAATCTTCTTGAATGGAAACCCAAATCTGCCACAGGCTATTTGCATATGTCAGGTCTGTAGAGCAACATCTGTAAACCACTGACAATGGAAACAGCATGTGTTTGGGAATCTTATGGATTTGAGTTTGAATTCTTACTCTCTGACCTCTTTACTCAACTCACTTGTATCCATGGACCTTAATGTTCTCCTTTGTAAAGTGAGAATAATAATGTCTAATAATAATGTCTACTTGCTGGAGTTCTGGGAAGATTTCTGCAGATACTACATATAAAGCATTCAACAAAGGACATGGTAGATGTAGGTTTCGAAAAAACAGAAGTGATCATTTTTTAATGGAAGCAAGTGACTGGAAAGATTTAAATCAAGTTTTGTGAGGGGTGGGGGGTTTGGATGCCAGGATTTTACTATTCTTGACATTGAGGAGCCTTGGCAGACTTCTGAGCTAGAGAATGACTTGGTCCCAAATAATTTTTTGGATTTTCCCTCATCTGGTCTAAGGAGGAAGCAAGAAGCCCTTGGCCCAGCAGCTCTTGGGTTAAAGTCTTCATCTGCATCTGAGTGATTTGTAAGTGTTGTCATAGCAACCAGTTTGGCAATTGAGCCAGTGCTGCAAGCTCCTGACAGTCTGGAGTGGAGGGCAGTGAAAAAAGATGGAAGATTCAGAACTGGAGTTATCTGTAACTAGCATCTCACTTTTTTTATTTATCTGAAGCTTCCAGGTTAAGATGAGGGTGAGAGTCCTTCAGGGAACGTTATTGGATGTTAGAGACTCTCCTGTCCAATCAGGAGATTAGAGATATTTCTGATGTGAAAATAAGCTCTGAGAGGTCCAGCAGCTGACTCAAGGGCACAACAAAGTAGGAATGGAGACAGGACTAGACTTTTAAAAAAGGACTTAGGGTCACGGAACTGAAGCAAAATAAACCGGGAGGGGACCTTTGGAAATGTTTCGTCCACCTCCCCACCAACACACACACATGCCTTTTTGTGTTGTTCATATGAAGAACCCGGACCCAGAGTGGTTCAGAACAGACTCAGCTTCACACAGCAACTCTGGTGGTGACTTGGGATCAAAACCCAGAGGACTCGGGCCTCACAGACCTGGGTATTTCCTGAGGAAGTGGCAGTCTAGGAGTCATGGTCCAGAGAAGCCCCTCTCTGCTGACTGCCAAGACAGGGCCTCCCAGGGTAACATTGATTTGACTGCCTTGGCTTCTGACTGCGTTGGTCTTTGAGCTCCTCAAATCCAACATGCAAGTGTCCAGGTCACATTTCCCCTCACCCATGCACTCCTTTGTCTGCATGTATGTGTGTCCTCCTGCCTGTGGCATTGCTGTTGCCCAAATGGCAACCCAGCCCCACCCCACGCCGGACCAAGCACACCTGTCACATGCTTCCCATCCATATTGCCTACAGGGCTAGACATTTCTTGAACATTCTCTTATATAATTCATTCCTCACAATTATCATTCTCCATCTCCCAGTTTAGCAGGTGGAAACCTAAAGGACCAGAGAAAGATAGTGACTGGCCCAAAGTCACACAGTGAGTCTTAGCCCGAATCCCTCCTCCTCCTAATGATCCTCCTCATTTTATATGTTTCTGCCCATTCTATCCCACACTGATTTCTCAGTGCTCAGAGTTCCTCTGGCACTTATTTTTGTCTTAATCACCCCCTTAAACTTGTGCAATTTCCTCTGTGTTCTCTGCCTTATGTGCAGCCTAAAATCCTCCTGTTTCCTCATAGCAAATCCACCAAGTCTAGTTGACCTTCTCTGTTCTGCCTTTCAAATCCACCTTCTTTCCTCATCCTCTGCCACTATCCTGTTTCAGTCTCAAAACCCCTCAAATGAACAACCTCAAGTCCACTCTCTAGCCCCCTGCTTCCAGAGTGGCCATTCACTGCATGAATTCAGGTGCATAAATGGTTGGGTGATGAATGAAATTTGGGTTCAGCTCTGTGATTGTGCATTGTTGCTTAAGAGAGCCTGCTTGACATCACTTGTTGCCTGCTAGTTTTCCCTCTGCTCCAAGATGTGAATTCTCTAGGAGGGGGTTTGGGTCAGTTAATTCAGAGTAATGTGACCCAACAGTCCAAGTTAGATCTAGTTAGATCTTGAGCAATGAGGTGTGGTGGAAGAAAAGGCATACAGGATGGAAATTGAGAGGGCTTATGAAGTAGGTGCTATTGTTTCCTCCCGCCCTTATAGGTAAGGAAACTGAGGCCCAGGGAGACAGTTCTAAGAGGAAAGTTTATAACAGTGAACCATACATGAAGAAAAAAGAAACATCTCAAATAAACAACCTAACCTTACACCACAAGGAACTAGAAGAGCAAACTAATTCCAAGGTTAGCATAAGGAAGGAAATAACAAAGATCAGGGGATAAAGGAAATAGAGCCTAGAAAAGCAATCGAAAAAAATCAATACAACTAAGAATTAGTTTTTTGAAAATACAAATAAAATCAAATCTTTAGCTAGACGAAGAAAAAACAAAGGAGACTGGGTGTGGTGGATCACGCCTATAATCCCAGCAATTTGGAAGGCGGAGGTGGGCAGATCACCTGAGGTCAGGAGTTCGAGACCAGCCTAACCAACATGGTGAAACCCCATCTCTACTAAAAATACAAAATTTGCTGGGCATGGTGGTGCATGCTTGTAGTCCCAGCTACTTGGGAGGCTGAGGCAGGAGAATCACTTGAACTGGGCAGGTGGAGGTTGTGGTGAGCTGAGGTCGCGCCATTGTACTCCAGCCTGAGAAACAAGAGTAAAACTCCGTCTCAAAAAAAAAAAAAGAAAAAGAAAAAGAAAAAAAAGCAGAAAGAATATACATATAAAATCAGAAATGAAAGAGGAAACGTTACAACTGATACCAAAGAAATATAATGGATCATAAGAGACTTCTGTGCACAATTATATGCCAACAATTTGGATAACCTAGAAGAAACTGATAAATTTCTACAAACATACAACCTATTAAAACTGGGCTGTGAAAAAGTAGAAAATCTGAACAGACCAATAACAAGTAAGGCAATTGAATCAGTAATCAAAAATCTCCCAAAGAAGAAAAACCGCGGATCTGATTGCTTCACTGGTGAATTCTACCAAACATTTAAAGAACAATTAATACCAATTCTTCTCAAACTCTTCCAAAAAATGGAGGAGGAGGAAACACTTCCTAACCCTTTAACAAGACTAGCATTATCCTGGTACCAAAACCAGACAAAGACACCTTAAGAAAAGAAAACTGACCGGGCACAGTGGCTCACACCTGTAATCTCAGCACTTTGGGAGGCCGAGGCAGGTGAATCACCAGAAGTCAGGAGTTTGAGACCAGCCTGGCCAACATGGTGAAACCCCGTCTCTACTAAAAATACAAAAATTAGCCGGGCATGGTGGTGTGCCTGTAATCCCAACACTATGGGAGGCTGAGGCGGGCAGATTACAGGTCAGGAGATAGAGACCATCCTGGCCAACATGGCGAAATCTCGTCTCTACTAAAAAATACAAAAATTAGCTGAGCGTGGTGGTGGGTGCCTATAGTCCCAGCTATTCTGGAGGCTGAGGCAGGAAAATCACTTGAACCCAGGAGGCAGAGGTTGCAGTGAGCCGAGATCGTGCCACTGCACTCCAGCCTGGCAACAGAGTGAGACTCCAAAAAAAAAAAAAAAAGACAAATACTGCATGGTCTGATTTATATGTGTAATCTAAAAAAGATGAACTTGTAGAAAAAGAGTGCAGAAGTATAGTACCAGGGACCAGGGACCAGGAGCTAAGGGAACCAGGGAGATGTTGGTGAAAGGATGTAAACTTTCAGTTAAAGATGAATAAGTTCTGGGGACCTAATGCACACAACCTGATGACTACAGTTAATAATGATGTATCATATACTTGAAATTTTCTAGGAGAGTAAATGTTAAGTATTTTTTACCACAAAAAATAACTATGTGAGGTCATAGATATGTTATTAGCTTGATCATGATAATCGTTTCACTTTGTATATGTTCATCAAAACATCACATTGTGCATCTTTATATATATAATAAAAATTAATAAATGGATGAATGAATGAATTGACTTAAAATTTTAAGAAAAAGAAAATTTAGGGCCAGGTGCAGTGGCCCACTCCTGTAATCCCAGCAATTTGGGAGGCCAAGGCGGGCGGGTCACTTGAGGTCAGGAGTTCAAGACCAGCCTGACCAACACGGAGAAACCCCGTCTCTACCAAAAATACAAAATTAGCCAGGCATGGTGGTGCATGCCTGTAATCCCAGTTACTTGGGAGGCTAAGGCAGGAAAATTGCTTGAACCCAGGAGGTGGAGGACGCAGTGAGCTGTGATTGCACCACTGCATTCCAGCCTGGGTGATAGAATGAGACTCTGTCTCGAAAAAGAAAGAAAGAAAAAGAAAAAGAAAATTTGGGGAAAATCACATCCTATCTACCACCCAAACATGACCAGTGTTAGCACCTTGGTGTATTTAGTCTGTATTCTAGACCTTAACAAATAAACAGAACATAGTTGGGATCAGTCTGCACAGTCAATGTTATGCTGCAATTTGCATGTAAACATTTTCCCATTAGAATTCTTTATAAACATTATTTAAATGACTTCAAAAATATGTCACTGAATAGATATACTTATGGAATTCCTTCCTGTGTGGGTTTTGGCATTTCTTTCTTTCTTTCTTTTTTTTTTTTTAATTTGTTTGCCCATGTTTTAGGTTTGATTTTCTGTGTCTTATTTTGGAGGCAATGTAAAGGATTGTTGTTTGAAAGAGGTTAGGAAAAATAAGTAGGCTTTTTGGAAACAGTAGTATTTGAGGGGAACTTTGGAGTGTGTAATACATGCACAGGATAAACCCTTCAGACAACATAGGAAAGGATACAGTGAAAATTAAGTTTCTTTTTCACTGCTCACCCTCAGGTCCCCAGTTCTCCACTGGGGATCACCACTGTTACCACTTTGTATGGCCTTTGTGTGGCTACTCTAAGCCCATACAAGTATGTGTGTGTGTTTTCTTTTATATATGTATTTTGAAAATTTCAGGCTTACTCAAAATTTCTAAGAAAAGCACAAGGAACTCCTGTGTACACTTCACTCAGATTCCCTAAATGTTAACATTTTCTCACATTTGCTTTATCCTACTCCATTTATCCCTCTTTCTCATATATGTGTCTGTGTTTGTATGTTTACTTCTTTTTTCCCCTCAACAAGCTGAAAATCAGTTGCAGACATTAGTACCCCATTACCCTTAAATACTTCTGGGTGTATTTTCTAAATCAAGGGATTATCTTATGTAAACAGAGTAAATATCAAAATCAGAAAACTAAAAAATATGTAATACTATTAAATATATAATCTACAGACCTTATCAGAACTAGCCAATTTCCTCAGCAACGTTCTTTATAGCAAAAGAAATAAACAAATCATGTGCATTTAGATTTAGTTGTCATATCTCTTTAGTCTCCTACAATCTGGAAAAGATCCTTGGTCTTCTTTTTTTTTTTTTTTTTTTTTTTTTTTTCCAGATGGAGTTTTGCTCTTGTTGCCCAGTCTGGAGTGTAATGGTGCGATCTTGGCTCACTGCAACCTCTGCCTCCCTGGTTCAAGCGATTCTCCTGCTTCAGCCTCCCAAGTAGCTGGGATTACAGGCATGTGCCACCATGCCCGGCTAATTTTGTATTTTTAGTAAAGACAGGGTTTCACCATGTTGGTCAGGCTGGTCTTGAACTCCTGACCTCACGTAATCCACTCACCTTGGCCTCCCAAAGCACTGGGATTACAGGTGTGAGCCACCGCACCCGGCCTCGGTCTTTCTTTATGGTTCATAACATTGTCATTTTTGGAGTTCAGGCTTGTTATTTGTAGGCTGTCCCTTAATATAAGTTTGTCTGATGTTTCCTCATGATTACACTCAGGTTATGAATTTGTTTTTTTTGTTTTGTTTTGTTTTGAGATGGAGTCTCGCTCTGTTGCCCAGGCTGGAGTGCAGTGGCATGATCTTGGCTCACTGCAACCTCTGCCTCCCAGGTTCAAGCGATTGTCCTGCCTCAGCCTCCTCGGTAGGTGGGATTACAGGCACCCACGACCATGCCAGGCTAATTTTTGTATTTTTAGTGGAGACAGGGTTTCACCATGTTGGCCAGGCTGGTCTCGAACTCCTGACCTCAGGTGATCTGCCAGCCTTGGACTCCCAAAGTGCTGGGATTATAGGCGTGAGCCACCGCACCTGTCCAGGTTATGCAGTTTGATGGGACTATAACAGAAGTGATGCTGTGTCCTTTTCAGTGCATTGTGTCAGGAGACACATGATGTCTAATAGTCCCATTAATTTTGATCCTAACTTTGATCACTTGGGTAATATAGTGTCCACCATGTTTCTCCACTGTCAAGTTAATTAATAAGTATCTTGTGGATAGATGCATTGTGCTTATGTAAATATACTGTTTTTTTTTTTTTTTTTTTTTGAGACGGAGTCTGGCTCTGTTGCCCAGGCTGGAGTGCAGTGGCCGGATCTCAGCTCACTGCAAGCCCCGCCTCCCGGGTTCACGCCATTCTCCTGCCTCAGCCTCCTGAGTAGCTGGGACTACAGGCGCCTGCCACCTCGCCCGGCTAATTTTTTTTGTATTTTAGTAGAGACGGGGTTTCACCGTGTTAGCCAGGATGGTCTCGATCTCCTGAACTCGTGATCCGCCCGTCTCGGCCTCCCAAAGTGCTGGGATTACAGGCTTGAGCCACCGCGCCCGGCCAATATACTGTTACTCAAACTTCTACCCACCGGTTTTAACATTCACTGATGATTCTCTCTGGAAACAATTATTATGGTCATGGTTGCCAAATGGAGATTTTCTTTAAAAAAATTTTTTTTTAATTTTTGTTTTAGTTTTTTTTTTCCCACGACAAAGTCTTGCTCTTTCTCCCAGGCTGGAGTGCAGTGGTGTGATCTCGGCTCACTGCAACCTCTGCCTCCCAGGTTCAAGCAATTCTCCTGCCTCAGCCTCCTGAGTAGCTGGGATTACAGATGCGCCCACCACACCTGGCTAATTTTTGTATTTTTGGTAGAGACGGGGTTTCACCATGTTTGTCAGGCTGATCTTGAATGCCTGACCCTGTGATATGCCTGCCTCAGCCTCCCAAAGTGCTGGGATTACAGGAATGAGCCACCGCGCCCAGCCAGATATTTTCAAATGTATTCTTTTGACATGTATTAGTTAACTTTCCAGTGTAAGGGAGCACTTTCCCTTCTACATTTATGTATTTATATCCTCATGAGCTCATGGTTGTTGACTTAGTTCATTTTGTGTTGCTATAACAGAATCCCCGAGGCTGGGTAATTTATAAAGAAAAGAGGCTTACTTAGCTCCTGAATCTGCAGGCTGGAAGTTCCATGGCGTAGCCCTGGCTTCTGATGAGGGCTTTTGTGCTGTGTCATAATGTGGCAGAGAAGGTCGAAGAAGAGGTGGACATATGCAAAGAGACAAAATATGAAGGGGTGTCCTGGCTTTATAACAACCCTCTCTTGGGATAATTAATCCATTCCTGTGAGAACTCACCCAGTCTTGCCAGAGTGAGAACTCACTCACTACCTCCAAAACAGCACCAAGCAATTCATGAGGAATCTGCCCCCATTGCACAAACACCTCCCACTAGGCCTCACCTCCCAACACTGCCGCACCAGGGATCAAAATTCAACATGAGTTTTGGTAGGAACAAACAAACCATATCCAAACCACAGCAGTTGTCTATTTTACTCAATGGGTTATAACACATTAATAAATATTGTTCTTTATTCTGATGTTCAAATACCCTATATTTGACCAGTAGGAAGGCCTCCAAACTCCTGTGTCCTTTGGCATGTCTCCATCTTACTTTGAGCACCTCCTTGATTTCTGGTACCACAAGATGCTCTAGGTTGATCTTGTATTTTAACTACCACAGTCCTGGAATCAGCCATTTTTTCAAAGAGTCCTGATTCTTTTCGGTAGAGAATAGAATTTTAGAAAAAGAGCAGGAGTAGCTATACTTATTTTAGACAAAATAGATTTCAAGACAAAAACTGTAAGAAAAGACAAAAAAAGTCACTATATAATGATAAAGGGGTCAATTCAGCAGGAGAATATGACAATTTTAAGTATATATGCACCCAGAACTGGAGCATCCAGATATATAAAACAAATATTATTAGACCTAAGAGAGAGATAGGCCCTGATATAACAGCTGGAGACTTCAACACCCCATTTTCAGCATTGAACAGATCTTCCAAACAGAAAATCAACAAAGGAACATCAGACTTAATCTGCACTATAGGCTAAATGAATCTAATAGATATTTACAGAACATTTCATCCAATGGCTCCAGAACATACATTCTTTTCCTCAGCACATGGATCATTCTGAAAGATAGATCATATGTTAGGTCACAAAACAAATCTTAAAATGTTCAAAACAATTGAAATAATATCAAGTATCTTCTCTGACCACAATGGAATAAAACTAGAAATTAATAACAAGAGGATTTTTGGAACTATAAAAATACGTGGAAATTAAACAATATGCTCCTGAATGACCAGTGGGTCAATGAAGAAATTAAGAAGGAAATGAAAAAAAAGTCTTGAAACAAATGATAATAGAAACACAAGAAACCACCAAAGCCTATGGGATACAGCAAAAGTAGTACTAAGAAGAAAGTGTATAGCTATAAATGCCTACATCAAAAAAAGAGGAAAAACTTCAAATAATCTGATGATGCATCTTAAAGAACTAGAAAAACAAGAGCAAATCAAACCCCAAAACAGTAGAATAAAATAAACAATAAAGATCAGATGAGAAATAAATGAAATTGAAATGAAAAAAAAAATGCAAAAGATCAACGAAACAATGTTGATTTCTTGAAAAGTTAAACACAATCGACAAACCTTTAGCCAGACTAAGAAAAAAGAGAGAAGATACAAATTAATAAAATCAGAAATGAAAAAGGAGACATTTCAACTGATAGTGCAGCAATTCAAAGGATCATCAGTGATTACTATGAGCAACTCTATGCCAATAAATTGGAAAATCTAGAAGAAATGGGCAAATTCCTAGATACACATAACCTGTCAAGATTGAACCAGGAAAAAATCCCAAATCTGAACAGACCAAAAACAAATAACAAGATTGAAACCGTAACAAAAAGTCTCCCAGTGAAGACAAGCCCAGGACCTGATGGCTTCCCTGCTGAGCTCTACCAAACATTTAAGGAAGAAGTAATACCAGTCCTACTCAACCTATTCCAAAAATTAGAAGAGGAAAGGCTGGGTGTGGTGGCTCACACCTGTAATCCCAGCACTTTGGGAGGCCGAGGTGGGTGGATCACCTGAAGTTGGGAGTTTGAGATCAGCCTGACCAACATGAAGAAACCGCATCTCTACTAAAAATACAAAAATTAGCCGGGTGTGGTGGTGCATGCCTGTAATCCCAGCTACTCAGGAGGATGAGGCAGGAGAATCATTTGAACCTGGGAGGCGGAGGTTGCGGTGAGCCAAGAGCACACCATTGCACTCCAACCTGCGCAACAAGAGTGAAACTCCGTCTAAAAAAAAAAACAAAAAAAAAAACACAGGAAAGAATACTTTCCAAATTCATTCTACAAGTCAGTATTACCCAGATACCAAAACTAGACAAAGACACATCACAAAAAGAAAACTACAGGCCAATATCTCTGATGAATATTGATGCAAAAATCCTCAACAAAATACTAGCAGACTGAATTCAACAATACATTAGAAAGATCATTCATCATGACCAAGTGGGATTTATCCCTGGGATGCAAGGATGGTTCAACATACGCAAATCAATTAATGTGATACATAATGTCAACAGAATGAAGGATAAAAACCATATGATCATTTAAATTGATGCTGACAAAGTATTTGATAAAATTCAACATCTGTTCATGATTTTAAAAACCCTCAAAGACTGGGTATAGAAGGAATATAACTCAACATAATAAAAGCCATATATGACAGACCCACAGCTAGTATCATACTGAATGGGGAAAAACTGAAAGCTCTTCCTCCAAGATCTGGAACATGAAAAAGATGCCCACTTTCACCAGTGTTATTTAATAGTACTGGGAGTCCTAGCTAGAGGCATCAGATAAGAGAAAGATATAAAGAAAAAAGACCCAGACCACAAAAGACCCAGAACAGCCAAAGCTATCCTAGGCAAAAATAACAAAGCTGGAGGAATCACATTACCTGACTTCAATTTATACTACAGAGCTCTAGTAACCAAGACAGCATGACACTGGCATAGCAACAGACACATAAACCAGTGGAGCAGAATAGAGAGCCCAGAAACAAATCCTCACATCTACAGTGAACTCACTTTCGACAAAGGTGCTGAGAACATACACTGGGGAAAAGACAGTCTCTTAAATAAATGGTTCTGGGAAAACTGGATATCCATATGCAGAACAATGAAAGTAGACCCCTATCTCTTGCCATATAAAAAAATCAAATCAAAATGGATTAAAGACTTAAAACTAAGACCTCAAACTGTGAAACTACTACAAGAAAACATTGGGGGAAGATCTCCAGGACATTGAGCTGGGCAAAAAATTCTTGAGCACAACAACTCACAAGCACAGCCAACCAAAGCAAAAATGGGCAAATGGGATCACATCAAGTTAAAAAGCTTCTGCACAGCAAAGGATACAATCAGCAAATTTGAAGAGGCAAGTCACAGAATGAGAGAAAATATTTGCAAACTACCCATCTGACAAGGGAATAGTAACCAGAATATAGCCGGGCACGATGGTTCACACCTGTAATCCCAGCACTCTGGGAGGTTGAGGCAGGTGGATCACATGAGGTCAGGAGTGCGAGACCAGCCTGGCCAACATGGTGAGACCCCCGTCTCTACTAAAAATACAAAATTAGCCGGGCGTTGTGGTGCATGCTTATAATCCCACCTACTCAGAAGAATCGCTCGAACCTGGGAGGTGGAGGTTGCGGTGAGCTGAGATTGCACCATTGTACTCCAGCCTAGGTGACAAGAGCGAAACTCTGTCCCAAAAAATAAGAACCAGAATATATAAGGAGCTCAAAAAATGGGCAAAAGATTTGCATAGACATTTCTCAAAAGAAGATATACCAATGGCAAACAGGTATATGAAAAGGTGATCATCAGAGAAATGCAAATCAAAACTATGATAAGATATCATTTCACCCCAGTTAAAAAGGCAGGCGAAAAACAGGCAGTAACAAATGCTAGCGAGGATGTGGAGAAAAGGGAACCCTCATACACAGTTATTAGGAATGTAAATTAGTACAACTACTATGAAGAGCAGTTTAGAGTTTCCTTTAAAAACTAAAAATTGAGCTATCATATGACCCAGCAATCCTGCTCTGGGTATATATCCAAAAGAAAAGAAATCATCATATCAGAGAGATGTCTGCACTCCTGTGTTTGTTGCAGTACTGTTTAAAATAGCTAAGATTTGGAAGTGACCTAAATGTCCATCAACAGATGAGGGGATAAAGACAATGTGGTACATGTACACAATGGAATACTATTCAGCCATAAAAAAGAATGAGATTGACTGGGCATGGTAGCTCACACCTGTAATCCCAGCACTTTGGGAGGCCGAGGCAGGCGGATCACAAGGTCAGGAGTTCAAGACCATCCTGGCCAATATGGTGAAACCCCGTCTCTACTAAAAGTACAAAAATTAGACAGGTGTGGTGGCATGCACCTGTAGTTCCAGCTACTTGGGAGGCTGAGGCAGGAGAATCGCTTGAACATGGGCAGCAGAGGTTGCAGTGAGCCAAGATGGCACCACTGCACACCAGCCTGGCGACAGAGCAAGACCCCGTCTTAAAAAAAGTCTTAAAAAAAAAAAAAGAGATCCTATCATTTGCAACAACATGGATGGAACTAGAGATCATTGTTAAGTGAAATAAGCCAGGCACAGAAAGACAAACAAACATTGTACATTCTCACTTATTTGTGGGATCTAAAAATCAAAACAATTGAACTCATAGACATAGAGAGTAGGATGGTTACCAGAGGCTGGGAAGGGTAGTGACGAGGGAGGAAATGCAGGGAAGGTTAATGGGTAAAAAAAAAAATAGAAAGAATGAATAAGACCTATTTATTTGATAGCACAACAGGGTGACTATAGTCAATAATAATTGTACATTTAAAAATAACTAAAACAGTGTAATTGGATTGTTTGTGGCTCAAAGGACAAATGCCTGAGGGGATGGATACCCCATTCTCCATAATGTGCTAATTTCTCATTGCATACCTGTAACAAAACACCATGTACCTACATATACACACCTACTATGTACCCACAAAAATTAAAAAGAGGAAAGAAAAAGAAAAGCACATAGAAGAAAATGAAGATGAAGTACCAAAAATATCACCAGAAGAAATCACCATATGCATCTTTGTATGATTACATCATCTTTGTATATAGTTATAGGTATATTTTACAAATATAAATTATGATTTTTGTAACCTGTGTTGTCACTATTAAAACTTTCACAAATGTTAAAAAATAGGGAATTCTGCAAATAAATTAGATTGTACCCACATAATGGAGGAATACTATGCAGTCATTCAAATGCATGCTAAAGGCAGACAAATAAATTTGAATTGGGTTATGGTCTAAAAGAACCTTAGCCTAACCTTAAAACTTTAAAAAATTTTAAGGAGAGGCCAGGCGTGGTGACTCATGCCTGTAATCCCAGCACTTTGGGAGGCCAAGGCAGGAGGATCACAAGGTCAAGAGAACGAGACCATCCTGGCCAATGTGGTGAAATTCCATCTCTACTAAAAATACAAAAAATTATCTGGGCATGGCATGCGCCTGTAGTCCCAGCTACTCGGGAGGCTGAGGCAGGAGACTAGCTTGAACCTGGGAGGCAGAGGCTGCAGTTAGCCGAGATCGCACCACTGCACTCCAGCCTGGGTGACAGAGCAAGACTCCATCTCAAAAAAAAAAAAAATTTAAGGAGAGGCTAGTTCTATATTACTTGCATAATTAAAAATTATTTAAAAATAAAAATAAGGATAAAGGAATAAGAAAATTACACATCTACAGGCAGAGCACAGTGGCTCACGCCTGTAATCCCAGCACTTTGGGAGGCCAAGGTGGGCGGATCATGAGATCAGGAGTTCGAGGCCAGACTGGCCAACATGGTGAAACCCTGTCTCTACTAAAAATGCAAAAATTAGCTGGGCGTGGTGGCAGGAAACTGTAATCCCAGCTACACGGGAGGCTGAGGCAGGAGAATCATTTGAACCCGGGAGGCAGAGGTTACAGTGAACAAAGATCATGCCATTGCACTCCAGCCTGGGCAACAAGGCAAGACTCCATCTCAAAAAAAAAAAAACAAGAAAAGAAAATTACACATCTACATATCTTTGAAAGATATCAAGGTATAGTATTAAGTGCAAAAGGAAATTGCAAAACAATAGCTATCGTGTGATCCTATTTTTGATAAAAATGTATTTCCTATTAGTGGGATATAAAGAAAAATATATACCAAATATATAGTTATGTATATAGTATATGTAATATATGTAATACATATAACTATGTAAGTATATAGTTATATATATAAATATATACCAGATGTATATCAAATATATAGTTATCTTGGAAGTGTGGGATTATGAGGGATTTTTCACTGTCTACATTGAATATTTATGTAATGTTCTCTTTTTTTTTTTTTTTTTTTTTTTGAGACAGAGTCTCACTCTGTCACCCAGGCTGGAATGCAGTGGTGTGATCTTGGCTCACTGCAAATTTTGCCTTATGACTTCAAGCGATTTTCCTGCCTCAGCCTCCTGAGTAGCTGGCATTACAGGTGCTCACCACCATGCCTGGCTAATTTTTGTATTTTTAGTAGACACGGGGTTTCGCCATGTTGGCCAGGCTGGTCTCGAACTCCTGACCTCATGATCTGCCCACCCTGGCCTCCCAAAGTGCTGGGATTACAGGCGTGAGCCACTGCGCCCGGCCATGTTCAAATTTTTATAGCATGTATGTTTCACTTTTGTAAGCAGAAAAAAATTGAAGATATATATCTTTAAATATTCTCACCCCCATATCCTTTGCTAGTCAGAGTTCTTGAATGAAAGCAACAGCAGTGACTCTGGTTAACTGTAGCAGAAAATACAATTCTTAAAAGATGTGGTAGAGTCAATTACTGTTTGCTGAATTTCCCAGTCCTCTTAGAGGAAGATGAGGCCATGTCACTAGCTTTGGCCAATGAGCCAGAGAACTGGTGCTCAACCCTCCTGCACTCTCTTCCTCTGCTATGACATCCATAAAGGCCTCGGGTACTAGATGAGATAGGCACAAGATGATGGAGCTTCCATCAGCCTGAATACCTTAGTTACATCTTGGAAGCGAGCTGTTCAGACCTGCAGTACATTTTGAGTAAGCAAGAAATAAACTTGTGTGTGTCAAGTCATTGAGATTTGGGCTTTTAAACTTATTGGCCAGGCACAGCGGCTTATGTTTGTAATCCCAGCACTTTCGGAGGCCAAGATGGGCAGATGGCCCAGAAGTTCAAGACCAGCCTGGGCAACATGGCAAAACCCTGTCTCTACAAAAAATAAAAAAAATTAGCTGGGTGTGTTGGTGTGCACCTGCAGTCCCAGCTACTTACTTGGGAGGTTGAGGTGAAAGGATCACCTGAACCTGGGGAGGTCAAGGCTGCACTGAGTCATCATCACACCACTGCACTCCAGCCTGGGAGACAGCATGACACCCTGTCTCAAAAAAGTAAAATAAGATAAAATATTATTTTTCAAAGCATAAGCCAGCCTATCCTGACTAAGAGAAAGGGGTGTCAGGTAATCCAGGGGATCCATGAGAGGCCTGGAGAACCAGGCAGGGTCAGGAACCAAGGATGACATGATGTAACACAGCTAAGATTTCCATCACAGCCCCAACAGCAGATGAAAATACCTTCCATCTTCTCTATGTCAATCCTGGGCCCATAAATTGCTCTGTTGGGAGCCACTAAAAACTCACATTCCCCAACTTCTACCGGGCCCTCTATGCTCTCTGGCAATCTTCTTTCCCAGTCAGTTCTCCAAATCTTCACGGGTGCTCTGCCAAACTCCCATCCTCCTCAGCGTTCCCACAATTCTACTTTACCTTCACCCTGAGCAGATGACCTCATCGCCTACCGAATTGAAAAGAGAAGACTTCAGACAACAATGTCTTCTACTCCTTGACATGGAGTACATACAAACTCCTGAGCATCCCTACTTGACTACTCTTTGCTCTTTCCCTCCTATCCCAAGGGAAGAGGTGCTCCTTTTCTTGTTGACTAATCCTTCCACCTGAGTTCTGTGCCCCATTCCCTTCTACTTTCCCAGGAAACTTGATCTCTGAGTTCCCTCTCTCCCTCCCTTCTGTATCTTCAGCCTTTTCCTTTCCCTGACATGGCCTTCAAACATGTTCAAGTCTCTTGAATCTTTTCTTTCTTTTTTTTTAGACAAAGTCTCGCTCTGTTGCCCAGGCTGGAGTGCAGTGGTGGGATCTCAGCTCACTGCAACCTCCACCTCCTGGGTTCAAGCAATTCTCTGCCTCAGCCTCCCTAGCAGCTGAGATTACAGGTGCCTGCCACCATGCCTGGCTAATTTTTTTTGTATTTTTAGTAGAGATGGGGTTTCACTATCTTGGCCAGGTTGGTCTTGAACTCCTGACCTCGTGATCCATCCTCCTCGGCCTCCCAAAGTGCTGGGATTACAGGATTGAACCACCGCACGTGATCCACCCTCCTCGGCCCCCCAAAGTGTTGGGATTACAGGATTGAGCCACCGCACCCAGCCTAAGTCTCTTGAAACTTAAAAAAAAAAATCCCTTGCCATTGTTTCTTAAAAAGTCAAAATTAAATTTACCATGTGACCCAGCAAGAGAAATGGAAATATATGTCCACACAAAGACTTGTACTTGGGTGGTTATAACAACATTATTTATGATATCCAAAAAGTGGAAACAACCCAAATGTCATTCAACCAGTGAGTGCAGTTAAGCAAAATATGGTATATTTATTAAATAAAATACTATTCAACAATTAAAAACAGTAAAGTACTGATATATGATACACCATGACTAAACCTCAACCTCAAAAACATTATGCTTGGTGAAAGAAACAAAGCATAAAAGAACACATATTGTATGATGTCATTTATATGAAATTCTCCTATCTAAAAGGCAAATCCACAGACAGAAAGTAGTTTAATGGCTGTCTGGTGTGATAGAGAGGGACTACAAGGGATGTTTTGGGGGCGGTAGAGATGTTCCAAAAGAGGATTGTAGTGATGATTGTACGACTCTGTAAGCCTGCTAAAATTAATTTAATTGTATACTTAAAGTAGGTGAATTTTATGCATTGCAATTATACCTCAATAAAGATATTTAAAAATAAAAGCACTGACTCAATTCCTCATCATTCTTTAGCTTCTGCCCTATTTATCTCCTCCCTGTCAAGGGCAAATACAGATGTTCCTTGACTTTGATGGAGTCACGTCCTAATAAACCCATTTGTAAGTTGAAAATATCATGTCAAAATGCATTTAATGCATCAAACCTACCAAACGTCATAGTTTAGCCTAGCATACCTTAAATGTGTTCAGAACACTTATATTAGCATACAGTCAGGCAAAATCATCCAACACAAAGCCTAGTTTATAGTAAAGTGTTGAACATCTCACATAGGAGTGTTGTACCTTCTATCACTAGCCCAGGAAAAAATAAAATTCAGAATATAGTTTCTATTGAATGCATATCATTTTTGCACATCTTAGTCAAAAAATCATAAGTCAAACCATGGTAAGCCAGGAACTGTCTGTAGCTTAAGAATATTGTTTGCAGCCGGGTATGGTGGCTCATGCCTGTAATCCCAGCACTTTGGGAGGCCAAGGCAGGTGGATCACCTGAGGTAAGGAGTTCAAGACCAGCCTGACCAACATGGTGAAACCCCATCTCTACTAAATGCAAAAAATTAGCCAGGCGTGGTGGTGCATGCCTGTAATCCCAGCAACTTGGGAGGCTGAGGCAGGAGAATCACTTGAACCTGGAGGCAGAGGTTGCAGTGAGCCAAGATCGCACCATTGCACTCCAGCTTGGGCAACAAAAGCGAAACTCCGTATCAAAAATAATAATTTAAAAAAAGAATGTTGTTTGCACTATTGTCCATAATTCCTCACCTCTGGATCGGTTTTTAATCCTTTTTTCGTCTGTCACCTCTTAACCCATTGTATTTTGCCTTCCACTTTTTCCTTCTTAAGCCACTGTCGTTTGCCATCCACTCCCACTACTCCATGGAAAGTGCTCATCACCAGTGTTCTTGTTGCTAAATCTAGTGGATTTAAATCAGACCTTGTCTGAGTAACATTTGGCACTGTTGAGCTCTCCCCTCCATTTGGAAGGAGATTTGCCCTTGGTTTCTGTGACACCGCACTCTCCTGGCTTTACTTTTTACTCTTTGGCCACTACTTCTCAGTTCCTTTTGTGGGCCCCTCTTTCTCGGCCCTTTTGGTAAATGTTTTTGTTTGATAAGGTTATGTCCAGCCCTTTTCTCTTCTCATTCTGCATGGTCTTGGTAGATGACCTCACCCATTCCTATAGCTTTAATAATTATCTGCATGTTGATGGTTCCCAACTCTATCACTCCAGCCTACATTTCTTTCCTGCACTTCATAGCCATATGTCCAACTGTAGCAGGACGAGCCGCAGACAGAACCCCTCAGGCACTGAGTTAAAGAAGGAAGAGCTTTATTTGGCTGGGAGCATCAGCAAGACTCACGTCTCAAAAACCGAGCTCCCCGAGTGAGCAATTCCTGTCCCTTTTAAGGGCTTACAACTCTAAGGGGGTCTGCATGAGAGGGTAGTGATTGATTGAGCAAGCAGGGGGTATGTGACTGGGGGCTGCATGCACCGGTAATTAGAATGGAACGGAACAGGACAGGGATTTTCACAGTGCTTTTCCATACAATGTCTGTAATCTATAGATAACATAACCGGTTTAGGTCAAGGGTCAATCTTTAACCAGGCCCAGGGCAGGGCGCAGGGCTGGTGCTGGGCTGTCTGACTGTGGATTTCATTTCTGGCTTTTAGTTTTTACTTATTCTTTCTTTGGAGGCAGAAATTGGGCATAAGACAATATGAGGGGTGGTCTCCTCCCTTACAACTGCCTCCTGGAAATCTCCCCTTGGACATTCCAGACACTTAAAATTTGGCAGGTCCAAAACTGAATTCAGTATTTTCCCTAGAAACCTGTTCCCCTTTGAGTGTTCTCTGTCTCAGTGAATGGTTCCATCATCCACTCAGCTACCTCAGCCATTAAACCCAGACTTCCTTTCCGACCCACTCTATCAGCCATCACATACAATCCATCACTAATCATGTTGATTTTTATCTCCTAATATTCTATAAGTCAGAGATTTGACACATAGGCTCATGGATCCTGGAGGATTCCAGAGCATCCATGAACGTGCTGAATTGTAGACAAAATTTGGTATGATGATGTCTAGTGGCATTTTTCTGGGGAGAGTGTGCAGGCCATCACTTTCATCACATTCTCAGACAGGTCTGTGACTGAACAAAAGGTTTAGAACCACTTCTCTAAATGCACCCATTCCTCCTCATCCATCCTCCCACCCTGACCAGATGTAGTCACTACAGAGGACTGTGTCTCCCCATAACAGCCTCTTTGCTCTCTTACAGCTGCAAATGGGGGGATCTTGCTGTGGCCATGGACAGAGGCCAGCAGTGCTGGATGCTCTGGGCCCCAGGTGTGCCAATGTGGCCTGCTCCCCTCCCCACATGCCCACAGATCACTTACTCTTTTTTCCTTTCCCCCCCATCTCTTTCTTCATCTTCTTTTCTCGTTCACTCATTCTCTTTCCCTTCCCCAGCTTGTCTCTTGCTTCATTAACACACTGATTGTAGGGCACTGGGATCTTTGACACACATAGCTTGAAGCCTCTTCAAACCAAGACTAGAGGCAGCATTCACCCTGCTCATTGGCTCCCACTGGCAGAGTCCTCAACACCCCTCCATAGAAGAGGAAAGGGAAGTGGGAGGGGGGCTGAGCTTGGAGGTGTGGGGCCAGTAATTAGGGAGACCTCAGCCCAAGAATAGCTGTAGTGTTAGGAGGAATATGGAGGGCAGCTCAAAGAATCATAGACCCGAAAATTCTTGATTAAAACTTAAAGTTGGGAAGACATTTTACATTCTCTAACCTGATCTTTCCCCCATCTCTTACAGATGGTCCTCGATTCCTTTTTTTTCCTCAATTCATATTTACAACAAGAAGTTCTGTTGGCTTTACCTCAAAATATATTCCACTCTGTTCTATTGATCTCTGTGTGCATTCTTTCTTTAACACTGCGGTGATTATTATAAAATGTGTATTTGGACTGGGCGCGTTGGCTCACGCCTGTAATCCCAGCACTTTGGGAGGCCGAGGCGGGCGAATCACAAAGTCAGGAGATCAAGACCACGGTGAAACCCCGTATCTACTAAAAAAATACAAAAAATTAGCCGGGCACGGTGGCAGGCGCCTGTAGCACCAGCTACTCAGGAGGCTGAGGCAGGAGAATGGCCTGAACCCAGGAGGCGGAGCTTGTAGTGAGCCACTGCACTCCAGCCTGGGGGACAGAGGGAGACTCCGTCTTAAAAAAAAAAAAAAAAAAGTATATTTAGTCTCCCCATTTCCTGATATACAACTCCTAAAATCCTTAAAATCTCCAAAGTTATGGCTTTTTATATGTTAATGAGTTGGCTGAGGGCCAACAGCCCCTAGATAGCTTCAGGATTGGGGATTGGTCCCCAAAAAGACCAAGGCAGGATTAGAGAGTTGGGACTTTCTGCCCCATTTCCCCACCTCGGGGGAGGGGGGAGGGGCCCAGAAGGTTCAGCTGATCACAATGTCAATGATTTAATCAATCATGCCTGCATAATAAAGCCTCCATAACAACCCAAAAGGCCAGAGCTTGGGGAGATTCCGGACAGCAAAACACGTGGAGGCTCCTGGAGGGTGGCATACTCGAAGAAGGCGTGAAGCACTGTGCCCCTTCCCACAGGCCTTGCCCCATGCATCTTTTCATCTATATTCCTTGTAATATTCCTTATAATAATCCAATACCCTTTTGCTGCCTGATTGCTGCCATCATGGGTCGCATGCATGCTCCCGGTGGCTGACGTTGACTTCCGATGACGTAAAGGAGCAGATTGACAAACTGGCCAAGGGCCTGACTCCCTCACGAATCAGATAAGGATGCTAAATGCTATCTGATTCTGATAGCCGGATTCATCATTTGGCCCGATATTATAACACTAAGCGAGTCCTCCCTCTTGATTGGAAATATGAGTCATCCACAGCCTCTGCTCTGGTCGCATAAATTGCCTATGTGCTCAAGCAATAAAATGATTGTTTAACTAAAAAAAAAAAAAAAAATTCTAATCAATAAGTGTTTCCTTGAATTCTGTGAGCTACTCTAACAAATTCATGGAACTCAGTGAGGGGGTTGTGGAAACCCATATAGCCAGTTTGTCAAAAACACTGATACAATAACCTGGAGCTTCCGAGTCACATCTGAAGGCGGAGGTGGGGATCGGGGAGGGGATGTGACAGTCTTGGAGACAGCTCTCAACCTGTCAGATCTGACGCCATCTCCGGGTAGTTAGTATCAAAATTACATAAAATTAGAGGACATTCATCTGGTGTCCACTAGAAAACTGATTGCTCATTTAGTGTGTGTACTCCCACACATCTGGTCACAGAAACCTTTGTTGATTGTTCTGTGAGAGCAGAGCAAAAACAGTTTGTATTTTTCCACTTCAATCACACTGCCTTCTGTACTGTAACTTTATAGTGCTGTGGGGTCTTGACATTAGATAGTGCGAATCCTCCAACTTTGTTTCTCAGTATTGTTTTGGTTTTGCTGGGTCTTTTGCTTTTCCATAAAAACTTGAGAATCATTTCGTCTATGTCTACAATATAGCTTGCTGAGATTTTGACTGAAATGATATGGAATGTATACATTAAGTTGGAAAGAATTGACATCCTAAAAGCATTGAGTCCTCTTTGTCATGAACATGGAATGGCTCTCCCTTTATTTAGATTTCTTTAATCTGTGTTCTGTAGTTTTCTAGATTTCGGTCCAGTGTATATTTTGTTATATTTATTCCTAAGTATTTCATTGTTTTGCTGCTGTTGAAAATAGTATTGCTTTCCTAAAAATATGAAATTCTAATTGTTCATTGCTGGTATATAGGAAAGCAATTGATTTTTTGTATATCGACCTTGTACCCTGTGACCTTGCTATATGTATTTTCATTAGTTCTAGGAGCGGTGCCCACTCCCATAGATTATTTGGGATTTTCTATTATCCCACAAATTTTAATAAATTGCGGTTTTATTTTCATTTAATTTGAAATATTTAAAAATTTATCTTGAAACTTCTTCAACCTATATGTTATTTAGAAATTTGTGATTTAATTTCCAGATATTTGGGGATTTTCCAGCCGTCTTTCTGTTACTGGTTTCTATTTTATTTCTGTTGTGGTCTGAGAGCATACTTTGTATGATTTCTATTCTTTTAAATTTGTGGGCTTTTTTTTTTTTTTTTTGGGACAGGGTCTCAATCTGTCACTCATGCTGGAATGAAGTAACACAGTCATAGCTCACTACAACCTCAAAATCTTGGGCTAAAGGGATCCTCCTCCCTCAGCCTCCTGAGTAGCTGGGACTACAAGTGTGCACCACCATGCCCACCTAATTTTTTATTTTTAATTTTTTTGTTGAGACAGGGTCTTACTATATTTCCCAGGCTAGTCTTGAACTCCTGGCCTCAAGCGATCCTCCTACCTCAGCCTCCCCAAAGTGCTGAGATTACCAGTGTGACCACCACATTCAGCCTTTTGAATTTGTTAAGGTGTGTTATATGGCCCAGAATACAGTCTATCTTGGTGCATGTTCCATGTCAGCTTAAGAAGAATGTGTATTCTGCTGTTATTGGATGGAGTATCTGTAAATTTCAATGGGATCAAGTTGATTGATAGTGCTGCCCAGGTAAAAATCTATTCCAAATCTGTCCACGTATCTTTCTCCACAATCACTATCCTAGCCCAAGCTATCATGGTCTCTTGCCTGGACTGTCTAACTGGTCTCATAACTAGCTTCCTAGATGGCCTTCTTGTTTCCAGTTTTGCACCTACTAAAACCCATTCTCCATACATCAGACAGAGTAAGCTTTAAAAGACAAAATTCAGATCACGTCACTCCCAGCTCAAAACCCTCCAGTGGCTTTTCATTTTACCTAGAATAAAAGCTAAATGCCTTCCATGGCTGTCATGGCCCTACACCATCTTACTCCAGAACTTCTTTCCTACCTTATCTAGTACCAGTCTTTCCTCTTGCTGTCTCCAGTTGGACTTCTTTCTGAATTCCCTTGAATACACCAAGCTCATCTCTCAGCCTGGGATCCCACACCTCTGGGTCCTCATGAAATGACTGATGACTTCTTGTCATTCAAGCTCACCTCAACTCTCACCTCCATGGAGAATCCTTCCCCTGACTAACCTATTTCATCTTGTTCTCCATCCTCACCCCATTACACTACCTTTATCCTTTTTAAAAAAAATTGTTTTCAAAGTATTTTTGACTTTGTGAAATGATTTTGTTCATGTATTTATTTGGTTGTTTGTGTCTGTCATCCTTTCTCTAAAATGTGAGATCTAGGAGAGCAGGGACCTTCTTCACCACTCAGTAGCCAGCACCTAGAACAGTGCCTGACACCTCACTCTCCTGATTTAAGGACTGAACATAGGTGAGGCAGGGAGAATGAGAGCAAGTCTAGTTCCAGGCAAGTAGAAAGTGGCCAGATCAGGGAAGAAAGAATAGCAGAGGAAATGGGAACACACTCTCATTCATGTTTTTGCCACCATTATCAGCCTATAGGCCATTACTATAATGAATGAACTCCCACAATTTTCAGTCTTTCCTTCAGTATATTATTAATTAAATTCCAAGCAATTCTAGATTATACCTACCATTTTGCTAGGGCTGGACAGATCCACTAAAGCAGTTCTCCACCTATTTTTCATTATTGCCCCCTGAAATGTTAATATCACAGGCATATTATATATTTAATAACTGTTTGCATATTTGCACTTTATACCTAGAAAGAGTAAGTATAAAAGTTACTCTTTTTGTTCGATACAGGGTTAAGAATAACCAAATAAAAGTTTTAATTAATTTAGAAATATAAAAAACTATTAACATTTAATTTTATAACTGTATCTGCCAAGCAACTTTAAATATACTTTATTTACCTATATAGATTTTAATGTGTCAAATTATATATGTATATTAGCAACTTGTATAACTACATAATAACAATAACATTATAACTTAAATTTTAAAAATTATCCCTAGTTTAATTTTTCCAGAAAATGTGTAATAATTTTAAAATGTATTTCTTAAAAATTATTGTTAGTAAAAGTAACTTTTAACTTTTGCTTGTTAGAAAAAATAACTTTTAAATAAGGCCTACTATTTGATAGTATAGCAGGGTGACTATAGTCAATAATAACTTAATTGTACATTTAAAAATAACTAGAAGAATGTAATTGGATTGCTTGTAACTCAAAGGATAAATGCTTGAGGGGATTGTTTCCCCATTCTCCCTGATGTGCCTGTTTCACATTGCGCGCCTGTGTCAAAATATCTCCCGTATCCCATAAATATATACACCTACTATGTACCCACAAAAATTAAAAATTAAAAAGTTTCTAAAAACAAAATAACTTTTAATATAGCTAGCTGCAGATAGTCATTCACGTATTGTTGACATTCTTTCTGTTCAGTACTTAACATAATTAGTGATGAACTGAATGATTTTTGTGCAATTAAATTTACTCTATATTTCATTCTCAAAACTTGAGTAACAGATAAAAACACTGAGGATCAAACATAAATTAGGTAATGGCAGACAATAGGCAGTAGGTCAACTCTTGCAATAGGACTTTAAGAATGAGTAATTCAAAGAAAGTCCTCCAATCAGAATCATTTATTCAACATGGCTCTATATCAGTGATCTTTCATACATTTAGCATATCTTCAATAAGTTCAATATCAGTGCTGTTCATGTGATACCCAGAAAAACCCAGCAAGACAAACTATATACTAAGGAATAAGATTTTGCCAAGTAAGGCTGAGCTTTAGAGGGCCACAATCCATTCCAATAGCAAAGATTTTTTTCTCATGAAGGACAAACTTTCACTTGCTTGGGATGATATCACCTACGTTGAAAATGAATGCCCTAGAGTAGTATTTTGCCTTGACTGAATAAAACAAGATAGAATATGAATAATGGGTAGCCAGAAAACCAAAAGGAAAGAAAACAAGAAGTACTTAGTAGGGACCAGCCCTTTATGAGGGCAAAATAGATAACAAACTTTTCCCTAAATTAACACTTCCAAAAGTGCCTTGTTCCAACATAATGCTACTAAAGTGTATGTAATCACTATTCACTCCTTCTTGAAAGGATATTATCTCAAATCTTATCCTCTATTATCTCTGGTTTTAAGTCCAAGAATTTGGGTGATATCCTTTCCTCTTCTAGTCACCTTGCGATCTCTTCTAGATATGCTGCAAGCTATAAACTAAGTTGTATGTTGTACCACTACTCACACACTATATTCTACAATATATAGTGTGAAGATGAAGAAAGAGAATGGAAGTAAATGTATGTATATGCATACACACACACACACACACACACGCACAGAGCAAAGAAGGAAATAAGGAAACTGCTTGTAGTCCTCATTACATCTTGTCCAGAGACCAGAGCTAGTGTTTCTGACTTCCCTTTCTCTCTATTGAATCCATGTGTTCCCCTTCCTTTAACAAGTACCTTAGCTGGTCATGGTTATTTTCTTGGTAAGGTGAGGCTCTTTGTGGTCCTGTATGTGTATGGTTACTGTATTCTTTGGCTAACCTTTATCACTGGATGTGGTGGGAATGAAACCCCCCGGGTGATTTCCCGGGACTCATAAAAGGTACATTGAGCCCTTCTCCACAGGCCCAGTAATCTTGAACACGCCTTGTTCAAGTTGTGTATTATGCTCCTAAGGGACCCTAGACGTTGTCTCCACAATGATTATGTGGAATCTGAGCTTTCAGAAGTCCCACCTTTATTGAGTCATTAAAATCTGTGTGAACTTTTGCCATTGGACATGGCAGAACTAGGATCACACAGTGAATCTCCTAGGTCCCAGAAAATGTTCTCCCCAATACTGTTGTATTGCACACTCCCCATTCCCCCTTGATAATTAAGATCACTCATCCCAGCCAACACGGGAAACTTACTCTCCCCATTTTTGCCCATTGATTCCATGGCATTAGGAGCTCCAGGTGGCCAGATGGAAGTCTTAACTTCCTATGAAACAAAAGTTTTGCAAGTTTTACTAACCGAACTGGTGTCAGGTGTTACTCCCATTTCTATTCTTTGGTTTCTAGACGTACAATATTCTGTTTATGGGAGAAAAAGCAGCATATATGGGTTGTTAATCCAGAGAACATACTGAATTCTATAGAATGGCATTTAGATCTCACAAACTATTTCCTAATTGTCACCATAACCATATAGTCCATAGGCAATTCCACCTTTCTGTAAGAGCAATTGTTTATAGGTGATTGTCTATGTCATATGAACAGAGAACTTCTTAGTCATGAGACCATTATCTTATCTCTTTCACTGTGAAATGTGTTCCTTGATCAGAAAAAAATATTGCATGGGATAGTTCAATGGTATATAAGCTGTATAAAGTAATTAGAAAATTGAAGGATGATGGCGCTGATAGATGCACTGTAGGAATGGAAGGCAAATACATTCCAGAATATGTGACTATTTCAGTGAGGATAAATTAATGCCAGTTCGGTGATGGAGGGGATCCGATGTAATGCCCCTGTCATTCAAAGACTTGTTGGTCTCTCTAGGCAATGGTGACATATTGGGGTTTCTGCTGTTGAGAGATTGGGCACTCAGCAGTGTTGGGAGCCAAGGCAACCTAAGTGAAGGTAAATCAATGTTGATAATGATAATGATACTACTATGATAATTTTGTTCATTGGCTCTTTGAACAAGCACCGGGTGTCTGGAGAAGATGTTGACAGATCTCCACGGGCTGCGTAATCATGCTCCTTTTGGTGAGCACTCACATGGGACACAGATACCCCCACACAACCCATCCTGAGAGATCTGTCCACTTGCTCCTCAAATATACGCAGGCAAAGCAATTAGAACTGTGCCTTGCACATAATGAGTACTCTAAGTAGTTTATTACATGGTCATTATTGCTATCAGTTCTCCAATCTTGTTCCTTCCCAGTTTCTGACTATCTGGCCAGACGCAATCTGTATTGATCAGTGCCCCTGGCCAGGTCACTTTCTGGACAGAGATCAACCACACAGCACGCGTGGCTGTTTTGACTCTGAAGAGGATTTCCCTTCCTTACTTCCCATCAGGGTCACACTTGCTTATTATGCGTGTCATTCGCAAACCATGCTCCTGGGCTTTTTTCCTTCTTTGGGAAGCTGCTTGTTGGGAACTCCACACAAGGCCCTCGGTGTGAGCGGAGGGAGGGCAAGCCATGCGGCAGGAGAAGGTGTTATGGGGAGGGTGAGCCTCCCGTAACTCACTTGTGCCTGCAGGACCTGCTCCGGTCTGATCTCCTGTGACCACTGCCCT
The DNA here is from genome assembly GCF_008728515.1 of Papio anubis. Lineage (NCBI taxonomy): Eukaryota > Metazoa > Chordata > Mammalia > Primates > Cercopithecidae > Papio > Papio anubis. The sequence continues at coordinate 92,500,217 of NC_044996.1, forward strand.
TTGGTGACAAGCATTGTCATTGCCTGCCCGACTTTATGATTTGGTGGATAAGATGGCACAGGCCCAGGGTGGGCAGCTCAGGTTGCATGGTCACTTGGGGTCCCGTGGTTAAGTGCTCACACTCTACCAGGAGCCAGTAGTTCGACCTTGTTGTATTAATCATCAGGTGCCAAGTGCCGCTTCTCAAAAAGTGAGCGGTTATTTGATGAAGAGAGCATGGCTTTTGCTCCAAAATGCTAGAAGCTTGTGCTTCGATTCTCCAGATGGGGCTTGTCACAGGCTCCACACAGCATCCCAGTCTGTCAGATACTCAACGCATTCAGACATTTATTTGTTCCTTCAACTGTCATGTATAGTGACTGCAGGGTTCCACGTAGTGAGCACCCTGTGCTGGGTGCTGGGGTGTTCCTGTTCTCAAGACACGGCCAGTCCAGTGAGGGAAACACTGGCAGCACCGAGGGGAACCATAAAGGGCTGTGGGAGGCCAGAGGAACCGGTGATTCACTCCTCTGTGGTTAGGTGTGTTGTTAACCGCTGATGGCATGTGTTAGGAACATCTGCACAGGTGCATAGGTCCAGGCACACACTTCTGTATGCGGATATAGGCGTTTCATACATACATTTTATTATGGACATGAGTCAGCAGTCAGCGTGCTCTGGTGGAAGGAGCCCTTGACTGGGAGGTAGGAGCCGTAGGGTAAACTCCCCCAGCTCCCTTACATGGTCCCTTGTGCCCTCGCACATGTCCCTGCCCCTCTCTGGCCTCATATCCAAAGAGCATTGGCTCACCCGGCCTGCTCTCTGGGGGCCACACTTTAGATAGTGGGTGGGGAGCACCCAGTCCGCGGCCTGATACACAGCAGGTGCTGCACAAGTGAGAGCTACCTCGACGGGGAGGTGCTTTGTAAACTGGGCCTGGTGCTCTGTGATGAACATGAAGGTGGCACCGGCTGTATGCATGCACACACACGCTTGTGTGCAGGGACGTATGCCCTGTGGAGACGGCCACATGTCCATCTGGACTCCGAGCTGTGTGGGCAAGGCTGGGCTGGCTCCAACCAAGATGGCCCTGGCTGTAGGGGCTGCCATGGGCCAGGGTCACGCCTCCAGCGACCTCTGACTCTGCTCTGAGGAGTGGGCCATGGGGGAGTCACAGGTCAGAGTCTACCTAGAGAGGAGGCTGTCAGTCTGGAGGTAACAGAAAGGGAGCCACTAGGACAGGGCCATCGGAGCAGCTCCTTGCCCGGGGCACCACCACCTCTCCAGTAGGGGAGCTGAGGGCAGGCGGGTAGGCCCAGCTTTCAGTCTGGGATTTGTTTTGTCCCGACCACCTGCCCTGGGGCTGCTTTCTGCTTCCTCATCCATAAACCGGTGGCAGGAATGTCCACCCCATGGAGCTGTGGTGAAGATGAAATGAGCCACACATGCGGAAGCAGATGGCACCATGACTGTGCATAGGTGTCCAATAAATGACAATTGTGACAACAACTGTCCTTCCTGCACTTCATTTCCCACCTGTCCCACCCCCAAGCAGTCCTGCCAACAGGAACAATATCTGTGCTAACAAGCTGAGGCACAAGGCCAAATGCTGTAGTAATGGATCCCTTTATTCAGCCAGCAATCAGAACGTGTAGGTCACTGTGCTGGGCTGGGGAGAAGAGACTCGGGCCAAGAGAGTCACACATGGGCCAGAACTGGGAGAGCTGGAACCCAGGTCACGGCAACCTGCCTGGGAGGGAGGAGAGGATGGGGAGGGCTTCCTGGACCACACCATGGAGTGGGTGCTGGGCCTTGGAAGGAAGTTGGGGGACAGGCAGGAAGGACACAGTCACGGATAGGGACAGGGGCTGCCAGTGTGACACCTGTGTTGGGGTGAGGTGGAGAGGGCAGTATCTGCCCTGTGTTGGGGAGAAGAAGAGTGATTCAAGGGTGGGTGTCTCAGGGCAGCTGTCTGTGTGACCAGTATTGGTCACCCACTGACAGATGGAAGAGAGGAGGGCCATCTAGGTGGGGAAACTGTACCAGCAAGGGCACAGAGTTGTGAGAAAGATGAGGGGACCAGTCAGGCAGGACCAAGCGGGTCACTGTCAAGGAGCAGCTGGCTTTGGGCAGGCCTTGGGTGCCAGGGCCAAACTCTTAGACCTGCAGAGCAGGTGGCATTGGGAGCCATTCGGCAGCTGAGGCAAGACTGAGTGGCTGATGGGTGGAAAAGCAGGAGTGACGAAATCTGCTTCTACCGCATCCCTGGGTGGCCCACCTCAGGACCCAGAATGTGGCCACCCCTACACCTCCAGCCCATCTGGGACAGGCCAGCCAACCCATCTGGGTGTGTGTGGCCCTCCCTACCTGCTTGCCTCCAATGCGGCCTCTGAGGTTGAGTTTGCTCTCACCATGCTGGTATAGGTAGATGGAGTGGGGCGTGATGGGATGTTCATGAGGTAGTAGACTGTGTGGCTCGGGATGTGATCCTGCCCTTGGTTACCACGTAGCATGTGCCCACATTGAAGATCTTGAAGTGGGACAGGTGGTTGGGCCAGACCCAAACAGGAGCAAGGGCAGCTCAGGGGCTAATGGTGGGGGGCTTTCTTTGTTACTCCCCACTTGCTCCTCTAAATCCACTCCCCATATATGCCTGTCCCACTCTGTGCTTCAGGAGACTGACCCTTGCTGATTGCATCATCTGGGCTCCTTGTCCTGCAAGTGAGAGACAATGGCACCCGATGTGCGGAGGTCAGAGCAAGAGCTTTCGGGTATTTATCCCTATGCCTCCCTACCTGCTGGTTTGTGCTTTAGCTGTCGCGAGGCTCCCCTAACTCAGGCCATCAGCTCCCATGGGCAGCTCCTCTTCCATGGCTATGACTCTTGCCACTTTCTTTTAACTGCCATTGCAGCTTGACCCTTCAGGGCTTTTGGCAGATACAGTTCCTCAGTCTCTGCCCATCCCTTGTGGGTCCTCTAATGCCACCCACCTCTGTAAATTATGTCCTCATGAGTTCACCGTCAGTTTGCCCATGGAGTTTGCCATGCGTTTCGGGACAGCAATCTGCCTGACACAGAGAGTGAATGTGAGTGTAAAAAAGAATGAATAAATGTGAGTGAAGGAAAGAGTGGGTGAAAGTAATGCCAGTAAATGCATGAATGAATGAGAAAACAAGTGTGAATCAGGAATTTTTGTGCGAAACTTTCCCTGTTTATTCTGCTGAGATTGTAGAAGCCACACCGGCCAAATCGTGCTTTTCCCTGGATCCCCAATGAGAATGGCAGGACAGTGAGCGCACAGCAACTGCAGGCTCTTTGGAGGACACCGTCTCACACCCTGGAGGGAAGAGAAGCGTCCTGCCTCACAGACTTGCTTCAAATTTCACCCAGAGGTTTTGGAAGGCCAGACTGGCTACATCAGAATCACGACATGGGCTGCTAGAAATGCAGACTTCTGGAGCCCAACCTTCAGGATCTGGTTCAGTAGCATGGGGGTGGGGCCCAGGAAGCTGTGTCTTTAACCAGTCTCAGGCGACCTTGATGTCCATCCAGGTTGGAGAATCATGAAGCAGGCCTGCTCACCTCATCTGAGAGATGAGAGGACAGACGCAGAGAAATCCCTGGCTCATGTGGCCGCCCCTCCAAAGCTGTTTAGCATGGGAGGTCCCAACTCATTCAACCCTGCTGACACAGAGGTACACAGACACACAGACTGGATCCAAATCCCAGTGTTGACACTCCCTTGATGTGGGACCATCAAAGCCAGTCACTCCACTGCTCGACTTCACTTTTCCCATCTGTAAAATGGACGAGATGCCATCTACAGCCCAGGACCATTGTGAGACTTTGAGAGATTCCTCCCTCCCAGTTACGTGGTGAAGAGAAGATTGCATGATCATTGTACCCGTTAGGACTAGGTGGCACTCACTGAGATGCAGGTATGGCTCCAAACGCTTTACATGAATGGCCTCATTTATTTCCAACAGCACTGCCTATGAAGTAGGAGCTGTGGTCATGCCTGCGCTGTAGATGAGGAGCCAGAAGCTTAGAGAGATTGAGTCGCTTGTCCAGGGACACACAGCAGCAGCGGGGAGCTAGGCCCACAGGCCATTTGAGTTCCTGCAGCCCGCACTCTTCAGCCCTAAGCTATAAATGGCAGGTCCCTCCCCCATTCTCCTTAAAGGTTAAAACAGAGGGTAGAACCAATCCTGTGGGGGAGAAAACAGAACAAAGAGCTCTGAGAGGAAGGAAGCCAAGGGAATGTATGTGAGCAGGCGCCTCAGAAAGTATGGGGCTCAGTGTGCCCCTGAGCTTCCTGACAGCTGTAGCAGGAAGGAGGCGGGGGCAGAATTCCCAAGTTTCCATTTTCTGGGAAAAAAAAAAAAAAAAAAAGGAGAGACATTTCTTTTTGTTTTTTTTTCTTTTTTTTTTTTTTCTTATTTTTTGAGAGAGAGTCTCGCTTTTTCGCCAAGGCTGGAGTGCAGTGGCGTGATATTGGCTCACTGCAACCTCTGCCTCCCAGGTTCAAGAGATTCTCCTGTCTCAGCCTCCCAAGTAGCTGCGACTACAGGTGTGTGCCACCATGCCTGGCTAAGTTTTGTATTTTTAGTAGAGATGGGGTTTCACTATGTTGGCCAGGCTGGTCTCCAACTCCTGACTTTACATGATCTGCCCACCTCAGCCTTCCAAAGTGCTGGGATTACAGGCGTGAGCCACCATGCCCAGCCAGGAGACATTTCTAAGTAGAAATTTGCCTTGGAATAAAATTCCAGGGGAGTTTATCTTGTGGCCAGCTCAACAAACATCTAGGACCAGAAATTCATTTGTGGTTTCATGAGACATTAAAAGAGGTACTCACACACATAATTCTGAGCATCTCCCTTTGAAGGCAGAGAAAATATGAAACTCTAGCCCAAATCTCCGCAGCAGTTTTGCCAAATCCCCATTCTCTTCAGCCTTCCCACACCTCTACCTCACCCTCACACTCACTGTCATCTCACCTTCTCTGCGTTGAAAATAGAAGACAACAGACAAGAATGTCCTCAACTCCTTGCAACAAACTACTTACAAACTTGACCATCCCTACCTGTCCTGTACTCGCTCCTTCCCCCTGACACAGTGGAAGAGGTGCTCTTTTTCACGTCTGCTACTTCTTCTACCAGTGTTATGTGTCCTATTTATTCCCCACTACCTCATCTGGAATCTTGATAAATCAGTTACTTCTCTCCCTTCTCTATCTCCGACCTCTCCCTTTCTCCTGACTCAGCCTTTAAACATGTTCAATTATCTTACATTATTTTTAAAAAAATATGGAAAAGATGTGAAGTCCACTTCTAGGACAGTATAATGAGCTCCATGGACCCACACCCTAGCATACAAGCAAAACTGATGAAAATGATGGAAAGAACAGCCATTTTAAATGTCTAAAAATTGAGCAAATGAAGAAACATTCATTCAAGAAAATTCACTCAAACTTGATAAGAACAGTAAGAGTCTGTGGCTTTTGAGTTACAACCCACTCACTCCCTCCTTCCTCATTTTCCCACTCGACTTGATGGACGCTCCACTCCAGGTGCGTGTGGCCAAGAAAGATGGGCTCTGTCTCTTCTCAGCACCCAACCAACAATTACCATATCTGACCTGGAGGGACAAGCCACTAGAATTTCTCATCCCTTCCAACTCTGAGTTGAAGAGGCTAAATTCCTGGCGAGTACAGTCAAAAGGCATAGGGGCTCCCTTCCCCCACTTAGCTCCTGCTCATAGGGCAGAGGCTCTACCCCAGGGATGAAAGTCCAGGAATACAGGTGGCCCAATCAAGTTCACTCCAGTTCAATCATGGAACAGAGGTTCCACTCTGGAAGAGGCAAGCCGAGAAGACAAGGGTCTACTGCCTTGCTCAGTGCCCCAATAGGGGCTCAGAGATTTTTTTCCTAGGGGGAAAGGAAATGTATAAGAAAAGGAGCTCCTGGCTCATGCCTGTAACCCCAGTACTTTGGGAGGCTGAGGCAGGCAGATCACCTGAGGTCAGGAGTTCAAGACCAGCCTGGCTAACATGGCAAAATCCCGTCTCTACTAAAAAATACAAAAATTAGCCATGTGTGGTAGTGTGCGCCCGTAATCCCAGCTACTCAGGAGGCTGAGACAGGAGAATTACTTGAACCCGGGAGGCAAAGATTGCAGTGAGCCAAGATCGAGCCACTACACTCCAGCCTGGGCAACAGAGCGAGACTCCGTCTGAAAAAAAAATAAAAAATAAAAAGAAAAGGAGCTGCAAAGCACTCCCAAAAGAATTGACTTTGTCTGTAATAAAGTGTGAGGAAGTCGAAAACTAGAAACACTTGAAAACAATAGCTCCTCTTCATTAAGAGCAACAAGCAAAATCATAGGCCAGCTAGTTCACCTGACAGAAACAGGGAACTATACAGCTATGAAGAACCCTGCTGGGATTATAACAAACTTCATAGCCTGGCCTTAAAAACTACCCCTGCCTGAAACTCACTGAATCAGACTGTGGAGCAAATTATGCCCCAGAGCATTGTCAAATATAACAGAGCAATCCACCAGGAAGTAGTGGAGACTGACAGCTGTGTGTGATACCAAGTGAAGTAGATACTTTGACAGAGAGATCAGGGAAAGAGACTGTCAAAATGAGCCCTGCTAAAAGCACTGTCATCTCATGGCGACTGTGCACATGCCCAAGTCAGAACCCTGAGGAGCAGCACCAGAGGTTTCATACTGTGGGGAGATAGCTTTCAATAGTCTAGTTAAGCTACCAAAAGATACGCAGAAAACAATGACAACAACAACAACAACAAAACAAGCAACTACATAAACAAACATTGGACAGAGGGGAGGCAAATCAGTATCTAGAGTTGCTACAATATATTACCAAAGAAACAGGAAAGTGTGACCAACAATGGAAAAAAAAAAAAAAAATTCAGGCAACAGAAGCTGCCTAGAGAGGGGCCAGATATTGGATTTAACACAACAGGCAGGCTGATCTCTAGGCTCAGAATAAGCCTAATTGGTAAGGATGGCCTCAGCAGAGGGCCAGTCTGCAAAGATTAGGACAGGTGGTTGATCTCTTTCTCTTTCTCTCTCTTTGGATTTTTTTGTTTGTTTGTTTCTCTGTTTCTATCCCTGGAATTCAGAGGAATTTTTATCAAAATATTAGCTGAACACAAGCTAAAGGAACATAGATTATAGTGAGCACGTGTGACAAGAAATAGTCTTTGAAAAATAGTTTGGAAAGATCTAAAAGCAAACAGACTCCTACAGCCTTCAATTAAAAAAAAAACAAAAAACAAAAAACAGAAAACCCTAGGGAAATGGGAGAATTTGATTTCCAGAGTTATTACATTATAATAATAAATGCTCAATTTTGAACAAAAAAAAATCACAAGGAATACAAAGAAACAGGAAAACATGGTTCATTCAGATTAAGAAAATGAATTGACAGAAACCGTCCCCTTGTCATTTTTTTCAGAAATAGGAACACTTATCCAAAAAGTCATATGGCTTTTAAGAGATCCCAAATACTCAAAACAACCTTGAAAAAGATCAGCATTGGAAGATTCACACTTCCTGATTTTGAAACTTACCACAAAGCTACAGTAATCAAAACAGTGTAGTACTGGCATAAAAACAGACATATAGACAAATGGAATGGACTTGAAAGCCCTGATATGAACCCTCATACATAAGGTCAAATGATTTTTGAGAAGGATACTGAGACTAGTCAATGGGAAAATCTTTTCAACAGTTCGCGCTGGGAAAACTGGATATTCGTATGCCAAAGAATGAAGATGGATCCTTATCCTCCACCATGTACAAAAGTAAAATAAAAATGGATCAAAGACTTAAACATAGGAGCTACACTTGATCTTAGCCAAAAGACTGAGAGGTGATAAACATGGGAGCTAAAACTGCAAATCTCTTAGAAGAAAATAGGAGGAAATCTTCATGACATTGGATTTGGCAATGATTTCTTGGATATGACACCAAAAGCACAGGCAAAAAGATAAAAAATAAATAAATTGGGCTTAACTTTTATGCATGAAAGGACACTATCAAGAAAATGAAAATTGCCTGTAATCCCAGCTACTTGGGAGGCTGAGGCAGGAGAATTGCTTGAACCCAGGAGACGGAGGTTGCAGTGAGCCGAGATGACACCACTGCACTCCAGCCTGGGTGACAGAGTGAGACTCTGTATCAAACAAAAAAAAAAGAGAGAGAGAGAGAGAGAGAATGAAAAGTAACCCATAGACTGGGAGAAAACATTGTATCTGTTAAGGAATTGTTATGGGCTGAATTGTGTCCCCTCAATGTAACTGCATTTGGAGATAGGGTCTTAAAAGAGTTAATTAAGGTTAAATGAGGTCATTAGGGTGGGTTGTAACCCAATTTGACTGGTGACCTTATAAGAAGAGGAAATTAAGAGACAGATAAACACAGAGGAAAGACCATGTGAAGACAGGAGAAAATGGCCATCTACAAGCCAAGGAAAGAAGCCTCAAAATGAAACCACCCTTGATCTTGGATTTCTAGACTCCAGAATAATGAGAAAATAAATTTATGTTATTTATGCCACCTAGTCTGTAGTTTGTTATGGCATCCCTAGCAAACTAATACAGGGAATACTATCCATAATATGTAAGGAACTCCTACAATTCAACAACAAAAAATAATCCAATTAAAAACTGGGCAAAGAACTTTACACATTTCTCCAAATAAGGTATACTCGTGGCCAATAAGCACATGAAAAGATCTTCGACATCCCTAATCATTAGACAAATGCAAACCAAAACAAACATACTGAAAAAAGAAACAGAAAATGACAAGTATTGGTGAAGATTTAGAGAAATTGGAACCCTTGTGCATTATGGTGGGAATGGAAAATGGTACAGCCACTGTGGAAGATAGTATGGTGGTTCCTCATAAGATTGAGCATAGAGGCCGGGCACGGTGGCTCAAGCCTGTAATCCCAGCACTTTGGGAGGCCGAGACGGGTGGATCACGAGGTCAGGAGATCGAGACCATCCTGGCTAACACGGTGAAACCCCGTCTCTACTAAAAAATACAAAAAAACTAGCCAGGCGAGGTGGCGGGCGCCTGTAGTCCCAGCTACTCAGGAGGCTGAGGCAGGAGAATGGTGTAAACCCGGGAGGCGGAGCTTGCAGTGAGCTGAGATCCGGCCACTGCACTCCAGCCTGGGCGACAGTGCGAGACTCCGTCTCAAAAAAAAAAAAAAAAAAAAAAGATTGAGCATAGAATTACCATATTATCAAGCAATTCCACTTCTAAGTACATACCCAGAATATTTCAAAGCAGAAACTAGAACAGATATTTGTAACTAATATTCATAGCAGCATTGTTCACAATAGCCGAAAGGTGGAACCAACCCAAATGTCCAGCAAAAAATGAATGGATAAACAAAATGTGGTATATACATACAATGGAATATTATTCAGCCTCAAAAAGGAAGAAATTCTGATAGACTTTGCAACATGGATGAACCTTGAAAATATTATGCTCAGGGAAATAAGCCAGACAAAAAAGGACATATGTTGTATAATTTCACTTATATGAGATACCTAGATTAGTCAAATTCGCAGAAACAGAAGGTAGGTTAATGGAAACTAGGAGGGAGGGAAGAATAGGAATTTATTGTTTAATAACTATAGAATTTCAGTTTGAGATGACAAAATAGGCCTGGAGTCAGATATGGTGATAGTTGCACAACAGTGTAAATGTACTTAATGCCACTGAATTGTACACTCTAAAATGATTGAAAAGGTAAATTTTAGTTTATGTGTATTTTACCAAAATAAAAAAATTAGCAAAGTATCTGAATACATATGTATCCAGGCAAGATATACAAATGGTCAATAACCACATGAAAAGGTGCTACACATCATTAGTCATTAGGGGAATACAATGAAAACCACGATGAAATACCATTTCACACCCATTAAGATGACCATAATTTTTTTTTTTTTGAGATGGAGTCTCACTCTGTCGCCCAGGCTGGGGTGCAGTGGCACGATCTCAGCTCACTGCAACCTCCGTCTCCCAGGTTCAAGAGATTCTCCTGCCTCAGCCTCCTGAGAGGCTGGGACTACAGGCATGTGCCACCACACCCAGCTAATTTTTGTATTTTTAGTAGAGACAGGGTTTCACCATGTTGACCAGGAGGTCTCGAACTCCTGACCTCATGATACACCCGCCTCGGCCTCCCAAAGTGCTGGGAGTACAGGCTATAATTATTTTTAATGGAATATAAGGTGTTGTTGAAGATGTGGAGAAATTGGAAGCTTTGTACCTTGCTGGTGAGAAAGCAAACTAGTGCAGCCATTGTTGCAAAAGTTGGGTGGTTCTTCAAAAAGTTAAACATAGAATTACTGTATAATCCAGCAAATTCCACTCTTAGGTATACGTCCCCCAAAACTGAAAGCAGGGACTCAACTATTTGTATACTCATGTTCATAGCAGCATTATTCACAATAGTCAAAAGGTGGAAACAATCTAAATATCCGCTAACAGATAAACAAAAGGTGGTATATACATACAATGGAATATTATTGAGCAGCAAAACAGAATGAAATTTTGACATATGCTATGACATGGGTGAACGTCAAAGACATTGTGCTAAGTAAAACAATCCAATCCCAAAAGGACAGATATTGTGAATGTAGTTAATGCTATGGAATTATAAACTTGAAAATGGTTAAAATGGATTATTCTAATTTGCTCATTACACGTTGCATGTATCGAAATATCACATGTACCCCATAAATATGTACAATTATTTTGAATCAATAAAAATGCTAAAATGGCAAATTTTATGTTATGCATATTTTATCACAATAAAAAAGTAAATAAAAATAAAATAAAAAGAATAAGGTAACAATCAGTGAAATCCAAATTGTGGGAAAATCTATAGTGCAAACAACCTGATTTCTTCAAAGGATAAATTTCAAAGAAAAAAAAATAGGTGGAGGGCAAACCTACAGAGTTAAAGGAATGTGAGAGATATATCAACTAATTACAATGTTCAGGCTTTATTTATATCCTGACTCAAGAAAGCAAACTATAAAACAAAATATGGCATATATGAGACAGTTGGAAGTTGGAATACTGATTGGGTATTTGATGATATTAAAAACTTGACTATTTCATAATGTTTTAAACTTGTTCATTTTTAGGCATGAAATGGATACTGTAGTTACTTTTATAACAAATGAGTCATCTTTAGAGATTAATACTGAAATATTTACAAATTATGGAAAAAAGGAGGTTGAAATAAAGACATTTTCAGTCAAACATAAGTGAATTTGCCATGAATAAACCCTGATGAAAGGACATCTTTTTTAAAAAAAAAAGAAAGAAAGAAAGGACATCTTTTAAAGAATGTATTTCAGGAAGAAGGAAAGTGATCCCAGATGGAAAGACTGAAGATGAAAAAGGAATGAAGAATGAATGTGGTAAACATTAATGTCTTCAGGAGTTAAAAACAAACAAGATAAACTAAAATATAAGACAACATGGCACCCCTTAAAAGTATAAAAGGTAGGTTTTTAATTTTTATGAAGTCCAATTTATACATATTTTTTCTTTTGTGATCCTTGCTTAGTGTCATATTTAAGAAACCATTGCCTAATTCAAGACCATGAAGATTTATTTTTGTATTTTCTTCTAGAGTTTTATAGGTTTAGTTTTTGCATTAGGTCTAAAATCCATTTTGAGTTAACGTTTGAATATGATGAGATGTGGATATATAGTTGTTCCAGTACCATTTGTTGAAAAGGTTATTGTTTTCCTCTGAATTGTCTTGGCATCCTTGTCAAAAAATCAGTTGGCCATAAATGTAAGGGTTTATTTCTGAATTATCAATTCTCTTCCATTGGTCTATATAGCTATCTTTTTGCCAGTAGCACACAGTCTTGATTACTGTAATTTTGTAGTAAGTTTTGAAATAGGGAAGTGCAAGCCCAAATTTGTTCTTAATTTGCCAAATTGTTTTGGCTATAATTGTGTATATTTAAGGCATACAATATGATGTTTCAAGATATATATATATATGTGTGTGTATATATATATATATTACAATGGCCACCATAGTGGAACAAATTAACATGTCCATTATATCACATTGTTATTCACATTTCTCCCCTGTGGCAAGAGCAGCTATAATCTACTCATTCAGCAAAAATTCTGAGTACAGTGGACTATTACTAACTATAGTCTTCATATTGAAAGTTAGATATTTTGACTTGTTCATCCTAAATATCTGCTACTTTGTGTTTTTTGACCTACGTCTCATTTCCTCCCTCACCACTCCCCTGCTAGTAACGACTATTTTATTCTCTATGGCCTTTTTAAAAAAGATTCTACATATAAGTGAGATCATGCACTATTTTTCTTCCCTTATCTGGCTTATTTCACTTAGCATAATGTTCTCCAGGTTCATTCATGTTCTGGTAAATAGCAAGATCTTCTCCTTTTTAAGACTGAATAATATTCTGTGGTATAGAGATGTATATATGTATACACGCCCCCAACATGTATATACGTGTGTGTGTGTATACACACACACATACACACACCCGTTTCTTTTTTCGTTCATCCATTGATGGACACCTAGGTTGTTTCCTTATTTTAGCTATTGTAAATAATACTGCAATGAACATGTGAGTGCAGATTTCTTCACAAGATGGGGATTTCCTTTCCTTCAGTTATGTACACTGAAAAGGAATTGCTGGTTCATATGGTATTTCTGTTTTTAATTTCTTTTCTTATTTTTTTTTTTTGAGATGGAGTTTCGGTCTTGTCACCCAGGCTGGAGTGCAATGGCGTGATCTCGATTCACTGCAAACTTTACCTCCTGGGTTCAAGCAATTCTTCTGCCTCAGCCTCTCGAGTAGCTGGGATTACAGGTGCCCACCACCACACCTGGTTAATTTTATATTTTTAGTAGAGATGGGGTTTCACCACGTTGGTCAGGCTGGTCTTGAACTCCTGACCTCAGGTGATCCACCTCCCTCAACCTCCCAAAGTACTGGGATTAAAGGTGTGAGCCACCACACCTGGTGAAAGCAATACACATTCAGTAGAAACCATAGTTTTTTTCTTGAGGAAAACTACAAAATAGTGGTGAAATAAATTGAAGAGGACACAAACAAATGGAAAGACATCCCATGCCCATGCATCAGAATTAACATTGTTAAAATAACCATACAACCCAAAGCAATTTACAGATTCCATGCAATTCCTATCAAAATACAAAGATTATTTTTTACGGAAATAGGAAAAACAACTCTAAAATTTATATGGGAACATAAAAGAGCCTGAATAGTCAAAGCAATCTTGAGCAAAAGGAACAAAGCTGAATGCATCACACTGCCTGACTTCAAAATATATTATGAAGTTATTGTAACCAAAACAGTATAGTATTGGTATAAAAACAGATACATAGACCAATGGAACAGAATAGAGAGCCCAGAAATATACCCACCTATTTACAGCTAACTGATTTTTGATAAATGTGCTAAGAACATACACTGGGGAAAGAACACTATCCTCTTCAATAAGGGTGCTGGGAAAATTGGATATCCATATGCAGAAAAATGAAACTGCACTCCATTCACCATATACAAAAATCAACTTCAGAAGGATTAAAGACTTCAACGTAAGACCTGAAACTATAAAACTACTAAAGAAAACATAGGTGAACACTTCAGAACTTTATCTAGGCAAAGATTTTTGTGGCTAAGACCTCAAAAGCACAAGCAACAAAAATAAAACTAGACAAAGGAGACTATATTAAACTAAAAAACTTCTGCATAGCAAAGGAAACAATCAACAGAGTGAAAAGCCAACCTGCTGAATGGGAGAAAATATTTGCAAACTATTCATCCAACAAGGGACTAATATCCAGACAATACAAGGAACTCAAGCAACTCAACAGTAAAACAAGCAAACAATCCCATTAAAACGTGGCCAAAGGACATAAATAGATATTTCTCCATAGGAAACATACAAATGGCCAACAGGTATATGAAATAATGCTCGATGTCACTAATCAGGGAAATGCAAATCAAAACCACAATGAGATATCATCTTATCCTGGTTAGAATGGCTATTATCAAAAAGACAAAAAAAAATAACAGATGATGGTGAGGATGCAGAAGAAAGGGAACTTTTATACATTGTTGGTGGGGATGTAAATTAGTACAGCCAGCATGCAAAACAGTATGGCGATTTCTCAAATAACTAAAAATAGAACTACCGTATGATTCAGCAATCCCACCACTGAGTATTTAGTCTAAGTAAAGATATCAATATGTCAAAAAGATACCTGCACCTCCATGTTTATTGTAGCACTATTCACAAGAGCAAAGATACAGAATCAACCTAAGTGTCCATTAATGGACAAACGAATAAATAAAAATGTGATATATATACATAATGGAATACTATTCAGGCTTAAACAAGAGTGAAATCATGCCATTTGCAGCAACATGGATGGAACTACAGGTCATTATGTTAAGTGAAATCAGCCAGGCACAGAAAAACAAATATTGCATGTTCACACTTACACGTGGGAGTTAGAAAAGTTGATCTCATGGAGATAGAGTAGAATGATAGCTCTACAGCCATACCACCCTGAATGCACCTGATTTCATCTGATCTCAAGGGTAGAATGACAAATATCACAACCTGGGAAGGGTGTGTGGGTAGGGTGGGGGAAGATGAAAATTTGGTTAATGAGGCTGGCTGCGGTGGCTCACGCCTGTAATCCCAGCACTTTGGGAGGCCGAGGTGGGTGGATCACGAGGTCAGGAGTTCGAGACCAGCCTGGCCAACATAGTGAAACCCCGTCTCTACTAAAAATACAAAAATTAGCCAGGCATGGTGACGCGTGCCTGTAGTCCTAGCCTCTTGGGAGGCTGAGGCAGGAGAATCGTTTGAACCCGGGAGGCGGAGGTTGTGGTGAGCCGAGATCAAGCCACTGCACTCCAGTCTGGGCAACAGAGCCAGACTCTGTCAAAAAAAAAAAAAAAGTTGGTTAATGGGTACAAACATACACCTAGACAGAATAAATAAGTTTTAATGTTCAATAGCAGTATAGAGTGACTATAGGTAGGAATAATGTATTGTATATTTCAAAGAGCTGGAAGAGAGCACTTGAAATGTTCCCAACACACAGAAATGATAAACTCTTCGGGTGATGGATGCCCTAAATACCCTGATTAATCATTACACATTCTACGCACGTCACAAAATATCACATGTACTTTATAATATGTACAAATATTAGATATCAAGAAAAAGTTCAAAAAAAACTAGAATGAAGTAGGAAGGTGACCTTTTTACCATATAGCCAAGATTTATTTTAAAGCTATGGTGATTAAAACAGTGTGAGTCTGGTGCAGGAATAGTCAAATGGATTACTGGAAGAGAATAGAAAACCCAGAAACAGGTTCATGGAACTTAGAATACTATAGAAGTGGCATTTCAAACACTAGGGAAAGGAAAGAATATTCAATAAGTGGTATTGCAACAACATATTTTTACATGGAAAAAATAAAATTAGATCACTACCTTATATCTTACACAGAAATAAATTCTAAATATATTAAACCTCTAAATGTGAAAAGCAACATTTTAAACCTGTTAAAAGAAAATATATGAGAATTTATGACCTTGGAGCGGGAACAATTTTCTTATCCAAATTATAAAAAGCCCAAACCATAAAGGAAGAGAATCGGTTTGACTTTATTAAAATTAATATTGCTGTAAAATAAAAGCACCATAAGTAGATTAATAAGACAAGTGACAGTCTGGGAAAAGATACTCGCAACACATATCTTAGACAAAAAAAAAAAAAAAAAAAAAAACCTCCAGAATTTATTAAGAATTCCCTTAACTCAATAAGAAAAGACAAACGAAACTCAACAGAGAAAGAAGCCAAGTAAATGAAAAGACTATTACAGAAAAGGAAAACCAAATGAAAAGGTACTAATACTCACTGAATATCAAGAAATGTACATTCAAATAATGAAATATCATTTCACATTTATTGCATTGGCAAAAATTTAAGTCTTTTGACACAGAATATGTAACAACAGAAACCCTCACACACTGCTAGTGGATGTGTAAATTGAGACAATCACTTTAGAGGACAATTTGAAACTATTTAATAATATAAAAAGTATATTTACCATATTACCCCGTAATTTTACTCCCAGTTATTTTCCCTACGAACCTCTCCAACATGTGAACCAGGAGAGTGTACTAAGATATTCATTCGGGAATTGTAATAGTATAATATTGGATAATGTGGCTGGGCGTGGTGGCTCACGTCTGTAACCCCACCACCTTGGGAGGCCAGGCAGGGGGCGGATCACGAGGTCAGGACATCAAGACTATCCTGGCTAACATGGTGAAACCCCGTCTCTACTAAAACACAAAAAATTAGCCGGGCATGGTGGCATGCACCTGTAGTCCCAGCTACTCGGGAGGCTGAAGCAGGGGAATCGCTTGAACCCAGGAGGCAGAGATGACAGTGAGCTGAAATGGCACCACTGCACTCCAGCCTGGTGACAGAGCAAGAATCCATCTCAAAAAAAAAAAATTGGATAATGTGTAAATGTTCTGAATATGTAAATAGATAAATAAAATGTGGTACACTTCTACAATCAAATACTACATAGCAGTTAAAAGAGATGAACTGGATCTATATATTATCAACATTTGAGTGGAAAAGCAAGTTGCACAACAATGTATATTATGTATATGTATAGTCTGAAAGTATTTTTGTAAAATTAAAAAGTACATAATGCAATACTTTATTGCTTACAGAGACATAAATGTGTACAAATAGTATTAAAATATGAAAACCAAATTCACAATAGTATTTGCCTTCAGATGTGAAGAGGGAAGTAGGATGCTTCAACTTAATTGCTTAATTGTTTTTATCACTTATAATAATGCAGATTTGAAAGTGTTATGAATGTGCGTAAATGTGATAAAAGGTTAACAATTGAGAACCCTGGATAGTTTCTATTGGTGTTTCTTATATTATTTTTTGCATTTTTCTGCATTTTTTTGCATTTTTTAAGTTATAAAATAAAGTATGCCATACAAGGCAATATTAGAGGCTCTTCTCAAATGATGCTGACAGAGGGTCACATTTTAGAGCCAATTCCAAGATGTTTGTGCTGAGTAGCAACCAAAAGTGTAAAAGGAACAAAAGGAAAAGAAGATCATATGCATAATCACCACACTGTTCCCATGGACACGCTACTCAAGTATTCTTGTCTATTTGCAAATCATATTAGTCCTCCCAAAGCTTAAAATGATATGATGAGATGACTCATACACCATTAATATTCCTATGTGTTCTATGAGGAGAAGCTTATAAGGCTTTGGGCAGCAACTCTATAAAATGTCAAATTTTATAGGAACATAAAATATAGATGTACAAAATTATTGAAAACCTTGCATATTAAAACAAGATTTCTAAAGGGGGGACTTGGTAGAGTAGAAGTCCTCTTATCTGATGCAGCTAATGGAAAAAGTCAGTAAAGGAGGGAGTAATATGATATATTAATACATTAAAATGTTAAGTTAAAATATATAGATGTGCATTATTCACCTTTCTTTTTTTTTTTTTTTTTTTGAGACAGAGTCTCTCTCTGTCACCCAGGCTGGAGTGCAGTGGCATGATCTTGGCTCACTGCAACCTCCACCTCCTGGGTTCAAGTGATTCTTCTGACTCAGCCTCCCGAGTAGCTGGGATCACAGGTGCGCACAACCATGCCCGGCCAATTTTTTGTATTTTTAGTAGAGATGGGGTTTCACCATGCTGGCCAGGCTGGTCTTGAACCCCTGACCTCGTGATCCACCCGCGTTGGCCTCCCAAAGTACTGGGATTACAGGCGTGAGCCACCACGCCCAGCCTTATTCACCAATCTTTAAGATCAAGGCATTTTCTTTGTGTGTACTTCCACTGGTTGGCCTTTGGTCTCATTTTTCCGACATAAACCATACTCACAGTGCATTATCTATGAGATACAGTTTCGGTCTTTAAAGTGGAGCAAGAATTTAAAGAAGATTCTGAAGCAATCTGAGAGCAGGATCCTTTCAGAATTTTAAGTTCTGTAAGTGTAATGATATTGAATGTCTTTTCATATGCTTATGTGTCATACATATATCCCCTTCCATAGAATGTCTCTTCATATCTTTTACCTATTTTCCAATTGGGTTGTCTATTTTTCACTATTTAATTTTGAAATTTCTTTATAAATTCTGCATTTGTGTCAATCGTATTTAATGACTCAATTTTAAAAAATGGATTTGCTTTTATCAGGTCTTCCCAAAGCACTCAATTTAGTTTTTAAAGAAACTACAACTCTCATTTTTTCCGCATTTTTATTTTATCAGTTTATGTACTATTTAACCAAATTATGTTATTACCATTCCAAATGCAATGGCATCAATAGGTTTGAGAATAATAGAACTGATTCTTAGTAATCATACAATCCATCTTGTGAAAGCGAAGTGTGGGCATACTCGAGAGGAGCCTACTGGCTGTTAGAATTCTTTGTATTAGGTGCATCAATTAGTACGCTTTTATGGAAGGGCTGTAGAGATCTAATGGTAATTAAGACAGCTTCCTTTGTAAATGACAAATGAAGTATGACAAGCCAGTTGGGGAGGGAATGGGGTTTTCAACAAACGGTACTGAAAATGTTGCCTAAGTATTTGCAGGAAAATAATAAAATTCACTTGTTTCCTCTCTACCTGGAAAATATAATCAAGAAACAAATAGGTCTGAAAAGAGCCCAAGCAGACTTTCTAGAAATTAAAAATTTAATAACGGAAATTAAAATGTATTGGCTAAAAAATGTATAACCTGAATATAGTTATGAAAACACATTAGACAATCCCAGAATGAGAGACGTTCTACAAAATATCTGGCTTGTACTCTTCAAAAATGTCAATGTCATTTTTTTCCTATAAATGACATTATTGGGTGGTAAAATTTGAGTGAGATCTGTTGATTAAATGATAGTGCTGTATCAATATTAATTCTTAATTTTGATAACTGCACTATGGTTATGGACACTTTGGATGCTCTTGTTTAAAGGAAATACACTGAAATATTTATGGATAAAGGGGCACTAGGCCTGTAGTTTACTCTCAAACATCTCAGGAAAAAAAATATATATATATATATCTCTCTCTCTCTAAAATCACACATGTATATATATAAAATCACACATGTATATACAGGAGTCCCGAACTCCTGACCTCGGGATCCATCCTCCTCGGCCTTCCAAATGTTGAGTTTACAGGCGTGAGCCGCTGTGCCTGGCTGACTGATGGTGTTTTTAGCACATACTGAGTCCTTGAAAATCAATAAAATCAGCTAGGCGCGATGGCTCACGCCTGTAATCCCAGCACTTTGGGAGGTCAACGCAAGTGAATCACCTGAGGTAGGAGTTCGAGACAAGCCTGGCCAACATGGTGAAACCCTGTCTCTGCTAAAAATACAGAAAATTAGCCAGGCGTGGTAGTGGGTGCCTGTAATCCCCAGCTACTCTGGAGTCTGAGGCTGGAGAATCGCTTGAACCTAGGAGGTAGAGGTTGCAGTGAGCTGAGATTGTGCCACTGCACTCCAGCCTGGGTTATAAGAGCAAGACTTCGTCTCAAAAAAAAGAAAAAAAAGAAAAAAAAAAAAAGAAAAGAAGGAAGGAAGGAAGGGAGAGAGAGAGAGAGAGAGAGAAAGAAAGAAAGAAAGAAAGAAAGAAAGAAAGAAAGAAAGAAAGAAAGAAAGAAAGAGAAAGAAAGAAAGAAAGAGGTAACAAAATAAGTGCAAGACGTGTACACTGAAAGCTACGGAACATCATTGAAATAAATTTTAAGAAGGCCTAAGTAAATGGAGAAAATGCTGTGAAGGATTCAGCTTAAAAAGATATAAATTTTCCTAAAATTTATATACAGGTTTAGTGAAATTCTTATCAAAATCCCAGCAGGATGTTTTGTAGATATAGACAAGATTATTCTAAAATTTACATGGAAAAGCAAAGGAACTATAATAGCTAAAACAATTTTGGAAAAGAAAAATAAAGTAGGAGGACTCACTTCACCTAATTTGAAAACATATCATATGGCTGCTGTAATCAAGTCTATGAATTATTGGTAGAAGAAAAGACACATTGATGAATGGAACGGATAGAGAACCCAGAAATGGACCCACACAAGTTTCAGCGATTGATTTTTGACAAAGATGTAAACATAATTCAATGGAAGAAACAGCCTTTTCAACAAATGGTGCTGGAGCAATTGGATATACATAAGCAAATAAATAAACCTCAACCTCAACCTCAAACCTTATACAAAATTAACTTAAAATTAACTATAGATTGAAACATAAGGCCGGGCACGGTGGCTCAAGCCTGTAATCCCAGCACTTTGGGAGGCCGAGACGGGCGGATCACGAGGTCAGGAGATCGAGACCATCCTGGCTAACACAGTGAAACCCCGTCTCTACTAAAAAATACAAAAAAAATAGCCGGGCGAGGTGGCGGGCGCCTGTAGTCCCAGCTATAGGGAGGCTGAGGCAGGAGAATGGCGTAAACCTGGGAGGCGGAGCTTGCAGTGAGCTGAGATCCGGCCACTGCACTCCAGCCTGGGCGACAGTGCGAGACTCCCTCTCAAAAAAAAAAAAAAAGAAACATAAAATGCAAAATTTTAATCATCTTAGAAGAACATATAGAAGAAAATCTTCAGAACCTAGGGCTTGTCGAAGTGGTCTTAGACTTGACACCAACAGCATGATCTGTAAAAGGAAAATATCAACAAATTGCACTTCATCAAAACTTAAAAATTTTTCTCTGCAAAACACCTTGGCAAGAGGATGAAAAGGTAAGCTATGGACTGGGAGAAAACATTTGCAAATCACATATCTGTTAAAGACATATCTAAAATTTATAAAGAAATCTCAAAACTCAATTGTGCAAAATAAATGATTCAATTAAAAGGTAGACAAAATATATCAAAGGAGATTTCACTAAAAAGGATATATGGATGGCACATAAGCATATGAAAAGACATTCAACGCCATTAGCCATTAGGGAAATGGAAATGAAGACGACTACACACCTATTAAAACAGCTGAAGTAAAAAAAATAGTGACAAACCCAGTGCTGGTAAGGATATGGAGAAACTGGATCTCTGATGGTGAGAACGCTGATGGGAATGTAAAATGGTACAGCCACTCTCAAAAAGTATGACAGTTTCTTATAAAACTAATCATGCAATTTTCATATGATCCAGGAACTGTACTCTTAAACATCCCAAAGAAATGAAAAATTATGTTCACATAGAAACCTGTACACAAATGTTTACAACATCTTTATTTCTATAGAAAAAATATTAGAAACAACCAGAACATCTTTCAATGAATGAACGACTGAACAAACTCTAGTACATCCATACAATAGAATCCTACTCGAGAATAAAAAGGATTGAACTATTGATGCATGCTACAATTTGGAGGATCTCAAGGGCATTATGATGAATGAAAAAAGCTAATCACAAAAGGCCACACATTTATGATCTATTTACATAATATTCTTGGAAAGACAAAAGAATAGTGATGTAGAATAGATTGGTGGCTGAAAGCATTAAGGATACTAGGGGATGGGGAAGGGCTGGGTGTGAATAAAAAGGCATAGCACCAGGGGATCATTGTGGTTATGGAATAGTATTGTATGTTGGCTGCAGTGGTGGTAACACATATCTACATACTTTATACTAATGTCAATGGGGGAAACAGGGTAAGGATATCCTTGATCTCTTTGTACTATCTTTTTAACTTCCTGTGAATCTATAATTTTTCCAAAATAAAAAGTTTCTTTAGAAGACAAAACAGGTTGCTTACAAATCAAGCTGACCTTCCCTGTAATACTAAATTCCAAAAGACAAGAGATCTATGTCTATAGTTTTTAATGGAAATGGTTGTGACCCAAGAATTTTATGCTTAGAAAAATTCTTTCACATGTGAAGTAAAAAAAAAAAAAAAAGATGTGTTCAGTTTCATTCATTTGTTCTGTAAGATATTTGAGCTACGGGCGGGCGCGGTGGCTCAAGCCTGTAATCCCAGCACTTTGGGAGGCTGAGATGGCGGATCACAAGGTCAGAAGATCGAGACCATCCTGGCTAACACGGTGAAACCCCGTCTCTACTAAAAAAAAATTTTAAAAAATTAGCCGGGGGGCGGAGCAAGATGGCCGAATAGGAACAGCTCCAGTCTCCAACTCCCAGCGCCAGCGACACAGAAGACCGGTGATTTCTGCATTTTCAACTGAGGTACTGGGTTCATCTCACTGGGGAGTGCCGGACGATCGGTGCTGGTCAGCTGCTGCAGCCGGACCAGTGAGAGCTGAAGCAGGGCGAGGCATCGCCTCACCTGGGAAGCGCAAGGGGGGAGGGAATCCCTTTTCCTAGCCAGGGGAACTGAG